>NC_141551.1:53815000-54117500 GCF_021556685.1 Rattus norvegicus | reverse complement strand
GAGTGTTTGGCAACTAGAGACACTAAACCGCCATGGAATTGGGATGTGTGTTTCTGGCAAGATATCTACCAGACATCTTGGGGCACTGCAGTGCTGGACCTAGCAGGGTAAAAGAAACCCATTTTCTATATTTTTACAACAACACCCCTGTGAGCTAGCAAAGTTCCCCTTTTACAATAATCTTCTGTCTGAGAAACTGGTAACAATCTGAATTGTGGTTGTTGTGACAAATGGCTGCAAACTTTGTTGCTAGTAACAGCACAGACTTACCTTGCAGCCCTGGATGTCAGACATATTTAAATCAGAGTGCCAGTGGAACTGCGTTCTCTGACCCCAGGGACAGCGTCTGTTCCCTTGCCACCCCATATTTTAGAGGCATTCTGCATTTCTGCATCCACAGCACCTACCTCAATTTAGAAAATCAACCCAACACCTTCCCGTCTCTCTGCTCTCATTATTTGCAGAAGACATGTAGACATGCATTCCAGTACTATAACGTATCGTGAAAAGGAGAGAGGCTTGCTATGAGTCAGATGCTGCTTTGAAGCCATCTGTGTGCAAGTGCTATGCAAGAAAGCACAAATACACTGCACTTTAGTTTGCTGCTGTGACCATGCCTTGTTTACACTTTTGCACTTATGGTTTAAATCAAAACGTGTTTTGTTTACAAGTCTGTACACTGGGTACACATAAAACTATACAAACACAAAAGAGAGGATATCTGAGTGTTAAAATGTGTACAGACTTTTAAAATAAATTTATGGGCAAGATCTCAAGCCTTTAATTATTTTTAAAGTGAACTCATTTCAGTTTTAAAATCATCCTACCAAAACATTTTTCCTAAAGCCCTTTAAAAAGTTCACTGGTTTCCAGAGGACAGGCTAAGTATTTTATCTAGTACAAAACAATCTTGGGAAATTCAAATTGCAATTGCAAGAAAACTAACTAAATACTCAATATCATCATTGCATAAAATTTTTCTGAATTATTGTGTTAGATCACACAGATGCATATTTTATACCTTTACATATGTAGCTGGTACTCTAAATTGATTTAACTTATTTTTAGAATCTATCTCAAATCCCATGTTTCCTTATATATTTCAGATATATACATATTTTAAACCTTTTAAATTGATAATGAGACAGGTTGCATTTATGTTAGATACTTATCATGAAGAAATAACTAATTCTCTCTTCCAACCATAAACACGAGAGAATTGAAACCTACGTGAAGCTGGGGACTGTATCAAGCCACACCCAAGCTTGCAGGAATTGGACTGAGACCCTGGTCACTGTGATATGGTTCTTTCGTCTGTTGTGTTAAAGACCACTTCTCCATCTGGTCTGTGAGCATCAATCTGTGTCATTGCAGCCGATGCTAAAATTTTTGTTTGTGTTCTTTCACTGCTATTTCATCCCTGCAGAGAGCTTGAGAAACACTTAGCCCTACTCCCAAACCCTACTGGCATGAGAATTTCCTCATCTAGCTCAGACCCATTTTTGTCTAGACCCTCAGAGGCAATTCCTCTCATGTCCATATTCTGTCTTCTAAAATGCAAGGACTCTTAGGATTTTCTTGCTTCCCTGGGTTGTACCTGCCTGAAGCAATTAAGTTTTTTATTAATTGAATTTTTTCCCAGGTTCTAAGCAGCACCATCAGCTGGAGCACAGATCACCTCTGGGAATGTAGCACCACTGAGCTTCTTGGTGTCTCTGCTTCCAGGCCGGCAAACTCAAATACGTTCTCCAAAGATGAGGAACCATGGTCTTTGTCAGTGACTTTGCTGAAGAAAACCTAAAGGGTCCCAGACCAAGTGTATTCCTCCAGGCTGTGCTGTACCTTCTTAGAGCTAGTTGATATGATTGTTTTTGGTTAATGGAGTGATGGGGGTATAGGAGGTAAGAACCCCCTACTTAGCTTAACTTTGACAGGAATCCAAGTGAGAATGATACTCCACTGAAATCATTTCTATAAGGAATGCAGTTGTGCTCATCATTCCCAACACCATAAATTCATCAGGGAGTGGCTATAAATCTAAATACTCTTTTGTTTTGATTAATGTATCTATTCATGCAAGGAAAAGCGTTGCATTGAATTTTTCCTGTGTTTTGGAAAACAGGTACTGTGTTAGTCAGAAGTTTGTCGCTCTGACAAGGTACCTGACAGAATCAGCTTAAAGAAGAAAGGTTTGATCTGGGCATACAGTTTTGGGAGCAACGATCCATAGTTGGCCAGCGATATTGTTTCTTGGCTTACGGTGAGGTGAGCAACATTGCTGACAAAGCAAAGATTCTCACTCCATGACAACCAGCATATAGAAAAGGATAACAGGTTGAATTAACATATGCTTCTCAGGATGTACCCAGAAGAACTAGGATAACTCTCTTCCTCCAACTAGGTCCCATCTTCTTCAGTTCTACTATTTCTCAGTAGGCCACTTAAATTTGAATCAAGCAATGGATTAGCCACCAAGAAGGTCAGATCCTTCAGGGAATAATCATGTCTAGACCCTGCCATCACAGACATACCCAGAGGTATGCTTCCCTTATCTACTAGATTTCTCAAATTTAACCAAGTTGACGCAAAACAACAACAACAACAAAAACAAAAACAAAAACAAAAACAAAAACAAAAAAAAAATCACAGTGTTTCTGGTTTTTGTAAAATAGCGACTACATAGATTTTTATATCCTGTGTAGGCAGATACAGCAACTCCTTTGAGTGTATTCAAAACTTTTATATTTGTCAGTTTTCCTCAGCCTTTAAAACATGTTATCAAAGTAAGTTTATAATGAGTCTCTATTTTACAAATGAAGACAATAAGGCTTTAGAGTTGAGTTACTCAAACCGCTCAACTGATTTAATAGGGAAACTGTAATAAAACCCAAAGTCCTAACTCCAGATTCTCTTCACTATTGAAATTTAAGTTGAAATAAGAGTAGAGTTAGCAAGCCATAATATTAGATGCCAGATAAAACCAAACCAAAATTTCAGAACTTATTCATCAAAAGAAAGTTCTTTGTCAGATTTTAAGGAATATGTAATGTGTTGATCAGTGGACACACCCTAGTATTTGATTGTTAAAGAAGTTTAAAAAAATTGCTGCAGGGGTCGGAAAGATAGCTAGGAGGCTAAGAGCATCTGTTGCTCTTACAGAATCCAGATTTGGTTCCCAACATCCATGGGGTGGCTTACACTCACCCATTGTCCAGTTGAGGGGATCTGATGCCCTTTTCTGTTCCTTTAGATACCAGAAATGCACACGGGGCTCGTTTATATGTGACAGAGAAACATTCGCACACATAAAATAAATAAATCTTTTAAAAATGTCTCTGCACATTAATAGGCAAGAACAATCCCCATTGTCTGTAACAGACTGTAGACTGAAAATAACAATTGTGAAATCATTTAACACATAAACTGCATAAAACTCCAATTGCAGATATGTTTCTTTCATACTGTGTCTTTTCAAAAGTCATCTGTAGCTGTAATGATTTTAATTGCTGTTTAAAAGTATCTTAACATTCATTTGTATCTGATAACTGTAAATTAAAACCATATAATTTAAATATATATTCAAATATCAATATTCTGTATGGCTTTACAGAGCCACTAAATGTATATTGCACTTGGAGATAGTCATTCTGAAGGAAAAATAGCTAAATAAAAGAACCTCATGTGGATAGAGCAGGCACAAATAAGCCAAGGATATCTGTGGTGTTTTACAGGGTCATGGTTTAGAGGTGGAGATTCAAAGCATTGATTCATACCTGTCTGTCTGTCTGTCTATCTATCTATCTATCTATCTATCTATCTATCTATCTATCTATCTATAACACACATACACATACACACATATCTATCTACCTATGTATAACACACATACACACACACACACATACACACACACACACACACACACACACAGGTATGAACTCTGATTCATTGCCCTATAGGAGGAAACAGGGATGGATCACTGGGGTGGCTGCTGTACAAAATGGGTAGAGTGCAAAGAACAATACATCCTGAAGATCTTGTAGAGGCATAAAAAGTGTCTGAACATATATTAAATAGGCACTATTAAAGTCATGGCCACATTGTCACAGATTGAAAAGATAATAGGGACTGGGTCTCTCCTCTCTCTCTCTCTCTCTCTCTCTCTCTCTCTCTCTCTCTCTCTCTCTCTCTGTGTGTGTGTGTGTGTGTGTGTGTGTGTGTTTAACATCCAGCATCCATCCATCCATCCATCCATCCATCCATCCATCCATCCATCCATCTATCCATCCATCCATCCATTTCGTGTATTTAATGGGAAGCATGGTTCTTGCTGTGGTCACCAGGTAGAAGGTAGAAGACCATCTGTAGGAGTTGGCTCTTTCCTTCTACCACGTAGATTCCAGGCATTGAACTCAGGTCAGCAGACTTGGGCAAGTACTACTACCCACTAAACCATACCACAGGTCCCAGAAAAGTTGTTAAAATACACTTTTACTTCAGAATGCCTTTAGATTGATAGAAAAGTTGGATCAATCAGTCAGCTTCCCTGTACACATATCCAGTTTCCACTATTGTAACGTCTTAAATCAGTGTGGTATATTTGGTAGAGTTAAGGGATAGATGCTGATGATATCATTGTTACAGTTCCTTCTTTATCAGAACCCATTAGCATTTTCTTCAGTCCCCTTTCTGTTGCAGAATCCCACCCAGGATACCGCATTACAGTGATATGTTTTATTTAATCACCTTGATCTATGGTAACCATTTTTGTAGAATGTTCTCAGTCAGGATTTGTCTGACGTTTTTCTCACAAGCCCAGGGTTAGCTCTGTGTTATTGTAGTCCAGTGGAAGAGAACAGGACACTTTGAAATTTGTTTGCCCTTGTTGTTTTACTCCTCCCAAGGAATTATAAAATGTTCACTCATTTTGCTGACACCTCCATTTGCTGTAAATGTCTCCAGGTTTTCAGTCAGCACATATGACCTATGCTATAATAATTCAATCATAACATACAGTAGTTATAAGCGTTTCAAACATTTTTTCCTTTGGGTTTTAGTAGGCTGTGTGAAAATATGAAAATAACGAACTCAGCTGCATTGGTGTTGATTAAGAACAACTGACCATCATAAACTTTCCTTGTAAGCCTAATGATTTGACTTGCCCACTAATCACCAAATATTTGCTATCGAGCTCATAGAATTGCTGTCTGTGCTTTGAATTAATGCATATGTATTTTTCTTGCAAGGATTTCCCTGCTCATATGGAAAAGCACTGCTACTGTTTTTGCTACCTTTGATCTGAGAAGAATTTTTCCATTATGTTATTACCCTTTTGGCAGAGGTTTTATGGCCCATTTTCAATATTTTAGCTCATTTGCATGATGATATAATACTGTACACTGCAGCTCTTACTGTTTGGAACTCTTGCTTTAATTTTCATTATGTCATTGACCATTTAAAGAACTCATGTCTGTAGAAACTGGTTCTTCAGACATCTACTTATGAACACATTTAAGAAAAAAAGAGTCTGGTGAAAATGATGAGGTCCGTCCCAAATTTGGTAGTACAAGTAAATAAGCAACTTCATCATCTGATCCCTTTACCCTCTGAGCTTTCTGTTCTCTCCTCAAAGACAGTGAATCCACTGCAATTTCAATGCTGCTTTACTGATTCAAGTTACAATTCACAAACCCATTGAAAGATGAATATCCGTCTTTCAGGCCAAGAGATCTGCCTTGTGGCTCACACGAGAAGATCCTTAGAAGTACAGTCAACTGCCAGAGCATCTACACACTGAAACTATTTTAGTTAGCAACATTTTTGCATGTTAAGAATGTAAAGTTATCTTGCAGAAAATATAAGGTTGGTTTGGATCTCCAATAGCTTAAGTTTCAGGTCAAAAGTTTATAACACACCTTGATTTCAGACAGTTATGGTGTAAGTTGTTTAGAATAACTAAACACATTTGGGAGGAGGAAGGAGTCAGATCTGACCCTCTGCAATTGTCTCCAAAAATAGTCATTATTGTGCTTGGTTCTCAAATGTTCATAGTTTCAGTCACTGAAATGTTCCTTGTTCTCAGTCACTGAGCCTCTCGAAAGCACAATAGAGTCATGGGAGTGGTTCTACTTCTGAAATAACCTCATCAATTCTCATATGTCAGTTCTTTATAGCCTAAGGAACTGGTATGGATGGAGGCTCCATTTCTCTTAAAACTTCCCACTCTATGGTTTATTAAGCATGCTAGGTGTGTTTTATTTTTTGTTTGTTTGATTTTTTGTTGCTACTTTAATCATGATGGGGAAGACTTTTCTATGTGTTCTGTCGTGGTAAACTAGATCTTGACAAAAACTTTCCTCTCTCTCTGTCTCTTTCTTCTTCCCTCCCTTCCTCTTCCTCTCCCTCTCTCTCTCTGTATGCTGCATCTTTATGTGTAACACACACACACACACACACACACACACACTACATATATGAGCACAGCTGCACACGGATGCATTCATGTGGAAGCCAGAGCTCAACTTCTGGTGTCTTTGTTCAGGTTCCTTGGGTCCCTCTACCTTCTTTTTTTCAAGCAGGGTTTCTCATTGTCCTGGTGCTCACTAGTTAGGCTAGACTGGATGGCCATTGAACTGCATAGATCCACCTACTTCTGCCTTCCCAGCATATGGGACACAAAGATGGGCCACCACTCTAGGCTTTCAAATCAAATACAGGTCCTCATGCTTCAATGGCAAACACTTTACTGTTTCCCTAATCCACAGTCTTGTTAGGAATGTGCTTTCTCACATTCTCTTCCTTACTCTTATGACTTCTTGCTTTTTTTACATTGCACAAAAATAATTTAGGGAGGCCAGTCCTCATTTCATCCTCTTGACCCTGTTTCCCATTCTCCTGAAGAACACAGGATTGCCCCTTTCCTCTGGAGAGGAGGCTGTTGTGAAAGAACATTGCAGTACCTAGGCTATTACACACAGTAGAGATTTCCCATAGGGGACTGATGGCCATTTACTCAAATAAATATACACTAAGGCAAAGAAATACCTCAATTTTCTCATAGCTTATAACAGAAAAATGATTTTAGTATGTTAAGAATTTATAATATAAAATTCATCACATTCAATAGTATAAGAATCAGGAATAAAGCAAGTCTATGTGACAGTGGTACATCTGGCTGTATAGATTAACCCTGTCCTTATCTCTCCAGTTCTAGACTACACAATAGGGAGAGCCGTAAAGAGAAAGTGGAATACATATCAGTTTTTTTTGTTGTTATTGTTATTGCTTTTTAACCTATATGGTAAGACCAACAGCAATGAAATAATTACAAATAGTAGCCTTAGAACTCTACTAGTTCATGCTTAGGTAGGCATCAATGATAAAAGTCCCAGGAGACATGGCACAAACTCATACTGCTTATAAAGTCATGATTATATGTTGCAGAGGTAGTGGTCTCCATCATATCCCTGATTTAACTGCTTGATACATGAAAGATTAATGGAATTGTGGTGGATGTTTGTTGTGAGTGATGTGAGTGAGAACAAGCCCGGACAATGAAAAGCTGACAAACACATGGGAAGCCTTGCCCCCACAAGTTATGTGCACTTAAGAAGGCAGAATAAAAGTCCTATAGATATTCAACAGATTGCCTCTTGTGTTACAGTTTCCTCTAAGATTAAAATAGTTCATCTTGTAGGGAAGCTCCTTAAGCAAGAACTAAACTCATAAAAGTTTTAGAAAGTCCCCCAAACTGACGAGATTCAGTAGGCCCCCTCCTTGTCAAAGTAAGCAATAAAAGTTAAAATTCCCTCTCAGAGAAGCAAAGCCAAAATACAAAAAAGACTTTCAGGCAACCCAAGCTGCACAGAAATCTCTTAAGCCCAGCCTAGCTGCTTTTAAGAGGCAGAAACCAGCTAAGCTGCTTGGAAGAGGTTTAGATCAATGAAGGCACCTAGAAAGGATACTCTCCACCATGCTGAGTTGCTTACAAGCTATGCAGTATGTTCCAGGTTTCCTAGCTTTTGAGGTCTCCTATGCTAGGGTAGGCTTTGGTGTTAAAATTGTCTTTGAGTCATTTCTTTTCCTGTAAATAACCCCTCACTTATACTACTGTAAGTAACCCAAATAAAATTCATTGCTTCACCAAGTTGGACTGTGGTAGTAGTCATACTTTGATCTGTCCTAGGATGAGCAGACATGTAGGTTGTCACATAACATAATTGGTGCCCAACCAGGGACATGCTAAAATCGAAGATGAGCTGGAGAGTAGTAAGAGAGTGGTCTTGTGTATGGGTAGTAAGGCGTGCACAACCATGGCTAAAAAGTCTGAGTGGGGAGCATTTGTGGGGGAAATTCTGATACAGTTGTCCTTTCCTGTATGGCATATGTTTAATGTGCCTTTGTGTTATGACAGTGGATGCATATTTCTTGCTCTAGGTAGTCTGACATGCAACTAATGTTGAGCCATCAGGATTAGGAGTGTTTGTGGGAAGAATCTCAGCACGGCCATCTCCATGTATGTGGTAGAATGTGACATGTCTGTTTTATGAATGGAATGCATGGCATGAATAAGTAGATGCCCTAAACACAGATAAAAGTTTAGAGGAAATTTTCAGTCTTTGAGATTGGCACACAAGAGTAGAGATTGTTGGCAAGTGGCAATAGAGGATTCCAAGACTTTTGTGTGTAGTTAGAAATGGTTCTGAGGCCAGTATGGTAGCCACTAGGTTTTTTTTTTTTTCAGAGCTGGGGACCGAACCCAGGGCCTTGCGCTTGCTAGGCAAGCGCTCTACCACTGAGCTAAATCCCCAACCCCGGTAGCCAACTAGGAACTTGTTTGTGCAAATCAGGAAGCTGTTTAAAAGAGCAAATGTAACAAGAAAGGGGGATGGAGCTAGCATCTTCCTTGACAGCCTCTGGTTTGGACAAGTTAGATGAGAGAATGAAAGAGGAGTAAAAGATCTCAAATATCTGACCTTCAGTAGAGAAAGAGGAAAAATCTGTCATCCAGCATATAGATGAGGGCCTTGATTGTGGTCCAGTTTAAGAAACTAGGGTGACTAGGAAATACTCAGAACTTAAACTTATGTAATCAAGGAAGTCTTTTAAGAAAACAACAGAAGAGCTTGTCATGGCCTGGCTTGTGAGGCTGTGGGACATGGGGACAGATGGAATCAGTCTTATTGTTGTGGAGGCAGAGAAATTGATTAACGTAACTAACTTAAGGCATAACCTGAGTCAGTATGAGGGAAATTAGTCCCTGAGGAACTGTCTTATCAGAGCCATTATTCCCTTATGTCCATCCAAAGTCCCCACCAAAATGACTGGGAATGGGGGAGCATGGAAAAAGGAAAGGCACTATTGAGAAACATAGAATGAGACAAACTGTGCTTGAACTTAGTTCCAGGGCCAGATAGACCTGTGTTCACAGAGGAGTTTTAGAAAAAGTTGGTCTAGCAGGGACCTGTAGACTGGCATGGAAATTTACTGACTTTGCAGAGCCTCCTGGTGGGGCAAGGACTCTACAAAATAGGAAAGGCTTTGTCAGATCTCAGTAACTTGGATAGCATGTAAATAGTAACCATAGAGTGAGAGAACAGCCTAGAGAAGATTTAAAAAGAAGATAAAACAGAGAAAGAGAGCTATCAGGGCTCCTTGAAGAAAAATGTGGCGAGGCTTGTGTTGAGCTGTAAGACCTAAGGAAAAGTTGATCAAAAGCCAAAATGTATGCTAAGGAACTGCTGGAAGACATTGAAAAGAGAGCCATGATAAAATAGTACAGGTAAAAACAACCAAGCCTGCTCCAGGTGTGGTAATTATTCTCCCAGACTAAGGAGGGTACGCTTTTCTGCTCCAGCAAAATGTGATGCTAAGAGTGGAGATGGTTTTCCAATCCAGAGTATGATGCATAGAAAGGCAATAGCTATGACTACAGCCACAGTGCCAACCCAGGGTCACTCTGACCCAGGGAGGCAGCAGACACAGCAGGAAAGAGCCAGGCTAAAGTAACTGAATAAGTCTGAGCAGATTAAGTCAGTACCATTGAGTTCATCATGGATGGAGAAATGAAGGCAGGCTACATGAACAGCTCCAAGACAATGACTCAGGATTACAGTGAGCATGTCCGAACCATACTTTGTAACCAACTTTGACCTGTGGGGAAAATAATACAATTAAATGGACTGTTTATTGCTTATGTCTTTTGGTGTCTTTTAAGCTATATTTTGTTGGGTTCACCCAACACTTGCTGAGACTGGATTACAACAGACCTTCAGAGTGCTTCAGCAAGATTATCTTTGCAAACCTGATGTTTGCTATGGGACCATGATTTGGATGTTGCTTTGTGCTGCCCATTTTCTACAAAAGGTTTTGTTTTATATAAATAACAATCTCTGAGTGTTTTATGAATTAAAAAAAAACATTGGAGAGACATCCAGGTGCAATAGTGCTTCCACCTCCCTTACAACCTTCTGGGGCATGGTTAATTTAAAAATTCAAAAGGCACTCTACATAGGTAGAAAAGGACAATTGCAGAGGCTGTAAGATTATTAAATAAAACCCAGCACCAGGGATGAGTTGCCCTGTGAATTCACAGGATGAATTACCTGTGAATTGTTGGCCACAGAAGCCCTTGAGGTCCTACAAATAATAAAGGCTATTGCTACTGCTGTCGGTTGTATGCAAAACTCAAAGCTAAGACTCTATTGCCCAAAACACATGTATATGTTGTAACTACAGGACATGGAGAAATTAAATTGGGACTGTACTGAAAACACTCACCATGCTAGCTGATTTTCATAGTGCCTAAAGGGGCCATGTTGACTACTGGTAAACAACTGTCACCAACATTTCTGTTTGGCTAAGGACCCTATGTGCTAAAATAGCAACATGCCAGGCAGGTTGAGCCTAGATGAAGCAGAAACCAACTGCCCCGAAGAGGTTTAGACCAGAGTCACATAGAAAGGATACCCTCTAACCTGTTCAGACTGTGCAGTATGATCTACATTGTCAGCTGTGTGAGCTGTCAAACATTATGGGGTGAGCTTTTGTTACATGGTTGTCTTTGACATATATATAAAACCCCTCATTCATACTCCTTTTTATTTCTACGTGGAAAGGTTTAATGAAAGGATGAGACAAGGGAGAGGGACAAGAGAGAGAAGAAGAAGAGTAGAAGAGGAGAGGAGTAGAGGCCAGCCATAAGCACGTGGAGGGAAGATGGAGGAATGGGGAAAGAGGGGAAAAAAGGCGGAAGAGGGTAAGAGCAAGAGAGCAAGAGCAAAAGCAAGAGCTCATTCATACTTCTTAAGTAACCTCATTAATTTACCAAGTTAGACTTTAGTGGTACCTGTACTTTGGTTTGATATGGGCTTCCTATCTGGGATGAGCAGATGTCTGTATTGTGTATGTATTGGGTCTCTCAAGGAAAAGTTTTGTCACACAACACTGCTGGATCAATAAAGCTTTCAGAGGATCTAGAGCTGAATTTAAGGAATGTCCAGGATATCTATTCCAAAAAAGGGCAAGTTTTTGTCTCCGGTGCTTCCTAACAATAAAACAATGGCATAATACCTGGTAGGTATCCTAGGAATGCTTTTATAGTCATCAGTGAATGAAAATTATACATAGCAATAATTTTTACTGTGAATTTCTGTTGGAATGTATATCATCCTCATATCTACAGTCTACAAAAGTTTTCTCTAACCCTCTTATCCATTTTTGCTTGGTCCCCTGACCTTCTCTAATAGTCTAATATGTTTGTTACACCCCTTGCCCCAGCTACTGTACAAGAAAGTCAATATGCAAGCCTTAACTTTCATCATCTGATTTCCTTTGCCTGACATAGTGACCTTTAGTTCTGTCTTTTTTTTTTTTCCTGCACAGGGTATGATTTCATCCCCTTGGGGCTTTACAAAGAAATGTATTCCATACTTGTAAATACTGTTTTGGTTCATTTTTCAAGTAACACAAAAACTCTGTTTTTGTTTTTCTGTAGGGTATAGAGTAAAAGTCTGAGATATCTAGTGTGGGTTGTGGTCTCTACTACACCTTCGTACATGAAGTCTTTGTTTTCACGTTATCTGTGGAAGATATTTCCAAAACTAGTACACAGAAAGCCATTTGACTTTTATGGTACTTTTAATATGCTATTATAACTTATTGAAATAGCCCTCTTGTTAGTAGATGCTTAGAAGCTACCAATAGTGTTCTACTGTGTAACTTCTCAAATTAATGGGCTGTTAAATGTTTCTCCCAATATAAGTCTAGTTGAATCTCTTGAATAAACTCCCAGAAATGGGATTGCTGGTTTAATGTTTGTTTTTTAAAAAACTGTGTTGATCATGGTGATGTGCTGGCTAGTTTTATGTCAACTTGACACGAACTAGAGTCATCTAGGAGGTGGAAATCTCAATTGAGAAAATGCCTCCAAAATATCTGGCAGTAGAACATTTTAACTCATAATTAATAGTGGAGAGTCCATCCCCTTATGGGTGGTATCGTCATTGGGCTGGTGGGCCTGGGTTCTACAAGAAAACAGGCTGAGCAAGGCATGAGTACAAGGTAGTAAGTAGCACCCCTCCATGACCTGTGCATCAGCTTCTGCCTCCAGGTTCCTGCTCTGATTGAGTTCCTGTCCTGACTTCCTGTGGTGTGAAAGCGTAAGCCCAATAAACCCTTTCCTTCCGGAGTTGCTTTGGTCACGGTGCTTCATCTCAGCAATAAAAATCCTAACGAGGAAGGTGGCTTGAATGAGAAATGTCCTTCATAGGGTCCCTTACTTGTACACTTGGTTAACAGTTGGTGATGTCTGGGAGGTTTAGGTGATTCCAGCAGATGGTACTTGAGGTGCCAGTGACAGATAAAGTTACTGTATGGAGCCTTTGGCAGGTCCCTATAGGTGAATCACAAAGGAGACCTTTGGGATTTTAGAGCAAGGCTCTAACATCATCTTCTGACAACCAATCTCACTTCAAATTACATTTCTTGGCCTGCTATTGGGCCTTAGTAGAGACTGAACATTTGACAATAGGACACCAAATTACCATGTGACCAGAACTGCCCATCATGAGCTCAGTGCTATCAGACCCAGCAAGTTATAAAATCAAATGTGCACTTCAGCAGGCTGTTATCAAATGGAAAGTGGAATGGAGCTTAGCCCCATGTTCCAGGATATTAAATGAAATTAAGGGAGTGATGACCTCAAAGCAAGATCCCACCAAGCTAAATGGACTGTCTATATCATTACAGTTGACCAAAGAACAGTGATATCATGACTATCTGATACTATGACCTGATTTACTGATAGTTCTGCACATTATCCAGACACCACCCAGAAGTGGACAGCTGCAGCATCATAATCCCTTTCTGGGACAATCCTGAAAGATACTGGTGAAAGGAAATCTTCAGAGTGGGCGGAACTTCAGGCAGTACACATGGCATTACAATTTGTTTGGAAGAAGAAATAGCCAGATGTATGATTGTTTACTGACTTATGGGCTGTGGCCAATGGATTGTCTGGATGGTCAGGGACTTGTAAAGATCATGATTGGAAAACTGATGAGAAAGACATCTGGGGAAGGAGATGAAGTATATGAGTAGATCTCCTCAAATGGACAAAGGATATGAAGATATTTATGTCCTATGTAAATGTTCATTAAAAAGTGACTTTAGCTGAGGAGTTCAATAATCAAGTAGATAAGATGACCCATTCTGTGGACAGTCAGCCTCTTTCCCCAGCCATCCCTGTCATTGCCCAGTGGGCACATGAACAAAGTAGCCATGGTGACAGAGATGGGGGTTATGCTTGGACTAAACAACATGGACTTCCACTCACCAGGCCTGACTGGCTATAGCTGCTGCTGGATGCCATATCTGCCAACAGCAGAAACCAACACTGAGTCCCAGATATGGTGCCATTCCTCGAGGTGACCATCCTGCATTCTGGTGGCAAGTTGACTACATTGGATCACTTCCTTCGTGAAAAGGACAATGTTTTGTTCTTACTGGAGTACATACTTATTCTGGTTATGGATCTGCCTTTTCTGCATGCAATGCTTCTGCCAAAACCACCATCTATGGACTTACAGAATGCCTTATCCACCATCATGGTATTCCACACAGCATTGTTTCTGACCAAGGAACTCATTTCACAGCCAGAGAAATGTGACAGTGGGACCACAGTTATGGAGTCCATTGGTCTTAAAATGTTTCCCACCATCCTGAAGCAGTTGACCTGATACAAAGGTGGAATGGCCTTTTGAAGACACAGTTATAGAAACAATTAGCATGGCAGCAGCATGGAGGGCTGGGGCAGAGTTCTTCAGAAGGCAATATATGCTTTGAATCAGCATCCAATATATAGTAGTTTCTCCCATAGCCAGCATCCACGGGTCTAGAAATCAAGGGATGGAAAAGGGAATAGTCACTCTTAGTGACCCACTAGGAAAGTTTTTGCTTCCTGTGCCCACAACCCTAAGTTCTGCCAGCCTAGAACATTTGATTCCAGAGGGAGTAGAGCTCCTGTTAGGAGCCACAACAAACATTCCATTGAACTAGAAGCTCGGGCGTCCCCCTAGTCATTTTAGGCTTCTAGTGCCCTTAAACAAATAGGCTAAGAAAGAAATAACAGTGTTAGAAGGGGTAATAGATCCAGATTACTATGGATTGCCTCTTCACAATGAAGGTAAAATGGATTATATCTGGAGTGTATGAGTTTGGGGTATCTCTTAGTACTACCATGTCCTGTGATTCAAGTCCATTGAAACCCTAAGGTAGTGATGAAGCCTTGCTGGGAAAACCGCATCACTGGGGCTTCCTGCCACTTCCTGTTGGCTCTCTGTTTTGTGCCTGCATCTGAAGGTGGAAGCTTTCAGTTCCCTGTTCCTGGAGCCATGCCTGCCTCTTGTGGCTGTTTCTTCCTGCCATGATGGATTCACATCTCTCTAGAACTATAATCCAAATTACACTTCTCCTTCCTAACGTTGCCTTGCTTGTGGTGATTTATCAGAGCACCAGAAAAAGAACCAATACAGCAGAACTGGATAAACTGACTTTCATTGTGCCATAAAGTTTGATGATCCATGGGCAAAGTATAAAAGGCCAATTTCTCCATTTCCTTGCCAACCGTTATTGAATTTTTCCCCAATCTGATAAGAGTCGAAGTAAAGAATACTTCATGACTTCCTGTAACTATGGAGTACTTTTATACTCAAAATTTTATATATTTTATACATTTTAGGAATTATTTTCTTTCAATTTTATGTGTTTATGTCTTATGCCCATTTTCTTTTATATTTTTGACACATTGCTTAATGAAATGTGAAAGTTCCTTGTTTAAAAAGTTACCCCAGGTGTGGAAAGGTAGGTCTGTAACTCTGGCACCTTGGAAACTGAGGCTAAGGAACTGCCAGGAGTTCAAGGTCAGCCTGGGCCGCATAATGAGCACCAGGACACTCAGGGCTGGACATTCTATCCGTTGTTGACAGTGGAGTATTGAAGTCTCCATTGTTCTATGGCTGCCAATCTCTTCTTTTAAACTTGTCAGTATTTGCTGACTTGAACGGTCTCTTGTCAGGTAATACATGTTTATAATTGCTATATCCTTTTGTTGATGTGGTTGTTTTAGTGTCATGTATTCACATTGTCTCGCTAGCAGTATTTTGTAATGTGAGTCTGTTTTGTGTTAGGGAAGTGTAGCCTTGCTACTATCTTTCACCTGTTTTGCATAACATCTCTTTTTCTGTCTCTTATCTCCCAGCCTATGCGTGTACTTGAATATAGAAAGAGTTCAATGTCCATTACTAACATGGATCTTGAATCTTTATGACATTTATATTTGGATAATTGATAAATACATTTTTGTTATTGCTCTTTTCCATTTCTTTGCACTAGTGTTCGAGTCCACTTTCTTACTCTCGTACTTGCTCTGTATTTCACTGTCTTTTGGGCTAATGGGCTTTGACACCTTTCTCTTTTTTTCTTTTATGTAGCATCTACAGATCTTATCTCTGTAGGTAGCACAGCCTATGAAGAGTAGGTTGTAATGGTAGCACCTGCCTTAACTTCTTGGAGTTGGACACCCTATATTTTTTCACTTTTCTCCTACATGATCATGCTTCTGATGTTGCGATCCATACCTACTTAAATTGGGGCTCCATTAATACAGCTTAACAACAGCTATTTTTAATACTTGTGTGTTTTTAAAGTCTGTACCAGAAGTGAAGGTAACTTGCCTATCACCATTTTATCATGTTGCTTATAGAGTTATCTTTACCACTGAATCTTGTGCTTTCGGATGTTCTCGAGGCACTGCCTAGCACCCTTCATTTCAACTGGATGAAACTCTTCTAGAAGGAAGGTCCAATAGTGATGGAGGTCCTTAGATACTGTTTGACCAAAAAGATATCCCATTTCTATTGCAGAAGAACATGTCTGCCAAGTGGGGTATTCTTTATGGGCATGTTTCTTTCGGACTTTTCAGTATATCATCCCAAAAGGCCTGCACGCTTTCTGCTAAAACAACAAACAAACAAACAAACAAACAAAGTTTGCCTACAGTCTTACGTAGGTTCCCATGTACCTACCTAGGAAATCGTTTTACTGCTGATGCTTCCAGAGTTGTGTAGCCTTTGACAGTTTAGTGAGCAAATGGTTAGTGCCTCCCTTTTATGTCCTCAGGGATTTCTGGCTTTGGATGCGGATACGTCTCTCTGGGTTTGGCTGCTTTTCAGACACCGTTTACTTAATTGAGCTATCTCATTTTTCCTTCTTACAGAAGGAACACAGCCCAAAACACAGATTGTTGGCTTTTGCAGCCTCCTTGAAGGTAGCTTCTCTCATTGGTCCTTTAGATGACTTTTAATCATCTGTCTTTGAGTTCACAAAACCTTTCTTCTAGCTGATTTCATCATCTGCTCCTAATGGTGCTGTCACACACATTTAACCAATGCTTTGTTCTCTGGCGTTCCAATGGGACCCAAAGACTGTGGGCCCCACCTGTTCTCAGAAACAGGTAAATTACAAATGAATACCCCCAGATTTCAGCTAGAAAGCATAGCAGCCTGAATGGGTGTTCCATGTCTTTCCAGAGAGAGGCTGCAGGCCGGCTTCCTCTTTGAGACAAGCCAGGAAGATTGAAAGGCAGGTGAAAATGTAGTTCAAAGTAAAGACACAGGACACAATTCTAACTATGATTTAGAGTTCTTTTTTTTTAATCTTTATTAACTTGAATATTTCTTATTTACATTTCGATTATTATTCCCCTTCCCGGTTTCCGGGCCAACATCCCCCTAACCCCTCCCTCTCCCCTTCTATATGGGCTTCCCCTCCCCATCCTCCCCCCATTACCACCCTCCCCCCAACAATCACGTTCACTGGGGGTTCAGTCTTAGCAGGACCCAGGGCTTCCCCTTCCACTGGTGCTCTTACTAGGCTATTCATTGCTACCTATGAGGTCAGAGTCCAGGGTCAGTCCATGTATAGTCTTTAGGTAGTGGCTTAGTCCCTGGAAGCTCTGGTTGCTTGACATTGTTGTTCATAAGGGGTCTCGAGCCCCTTCAAGCTCTTCCAGTTCTTTCTCTGATCCCTTCAACAGGGGTCCCGTTCTCAGGTCAGTGCTTTGCTGCTTGAATTCGCCTCTGTATTTGCTGTATTCTGGGTGTGTCTCTTAGGATAGATCTACATCCGGTTCCTGTCAGCCTGCACTTCTTTGCTTCATCCATCTTATCTATTTGGGTGCCTGTATATCAATTTAGAGTTCTAGAGGTACGGTCACAAATTAATATTTACAAGACACTGAGTTCTGGATTCAATAATTCTGGTAAAACCCAGAAACACACATTTTAAAAGTTGCAAAAAATACTTGTTACATACTCTAGGTTGGCGAACCATCTGATATTTATTGAAGGAAGGGCCTTAAGCTTATAAAGATTTCAGTTACTGTTGAAACTGCAGTAATTCCACGGAGAAGTAAGAGCAATTGCTGTTTACAAGGTCAGGTGTGTTACCTAAGTCTTTTAAGACTTAGGCCCTTTTCACCACATGGCAAAAGTATGTCACAGGTGTCGTTAGCAAGTGCAAAGCTGTGTCTGACCTATAAAAGTGTCAAGAGTCCCACAGTTTACAGAGGGAGGTGGCAGTTACTTTAAACTAAGCAACCAGTGTCCTGAGGAAGGAAAGCATTGCAAATTCATAACATAAACTCCACAGACAGTTTTAGTGCTGCATTTTAATGTTGCCCTTTAATCTGTCAGTAATGATGTTTGCCAGGGCTACTTCCTATGGAGGCTGCAGTCAGGGCATTAAAACCCCTCACAGTGAAATAGTCACACTTGGGACAAAGCTTTCAAAGAAACAGTGTGTGTGTGTGTGTGTGTGTGTGTGTGTGTGTGTGTGTGTGTGATGTGTATGTGTGTATATGTGTATGTGTGTATGTGTGTGTGTGTATAGGTATGTGTGTGTATGTATGTGTGTATATGTGTATGTATGTGTGGGTGTGTGTATGGGTATGTGTGTGTGTGGGTGGGTGTGTGCATGTGTGGGGGCGTGGGGGTGTATTTTCATCAAGGGTGTGTGTATATGCACATGTCAGTGGAGGCCTGCAGACAACCTTGGGTTTTGCAATTTAAGAGATGTGGCAACTGTTAGAGTTCTGATGGAAGCTATCCTGGTAGTAAGGAGCCAAGGAACTCCACAGAGTCATACAATACCACAAACCCTAAACATGTGATTTATTGGGAGAGACAGGAGAGGGTAGCTATCTCTGCTCAGGCAAGAAGCAGCAGGGATCCAAGCAGGAGAAGGAGACAGTCCTATGTGGTGTTTCTTGGGAGAGCTTTCTGGGGTGGAGATTTCCAGGGTAGGGATTGGTGAGATTTCAAGCCAAGCCTTTATTCCTCAGATTTTGAGACCAGGGATTGGTAGAATTTCAGGCTCAGGGATGTGTGGGCTTTTGTGATCAGGTACTGGCGGGTTTGGGTTACATTTTCAAACCTGGAAGTGAGTTAGGATCTTTCACCCTACATTCCACTCTTGATTTTGGATGTATAATCTCTCACTGGCCTAGAGGCTCTAGGTTGGCTAGTCATGGAACCCTGGGAATCTGCCGCCCATCCATATCTCCAGAGCTGGGATTATAAACATTGTCACCACACCTAGGTTTTGACGTGAGTTGTGGGTACAGAGGCCACCCTGCTGTTGATAGGCAAGCACTTCGCTGAGCAATCTCATCAATCCAGAAGCAGCATCATGAATGTGATTAAGTCACTTAAAGTTTTACTAAAATTTACGGAGAACTAAACAAGGGGGCTGACTTTCCTCAAGAAGTTAAGGCTGGTACTTAATATTTATTTAAAAGATCAGATTTTTGAGGCTCTTTGGTGCTCTTCATTCCTGAAAAAGTCAAAATCTGATGACTTTTTTGGGTAAGTATAATATATTGAAAAAATAACAATTTAAAAAAGGTTTAAAGTATGAGAGTAAAATTTACACCATGAATGAAATTATACACATTCATATTCATCACTGAAAGTGTAAGGTCAATTTAATGCAAAGCAATATAGCTTCATTTTTAGTTCCTATTCTAACTCTTTAGAAGTTCCAGATGTATAGACTTTGGGTCTGGTTAAATTTTCTGAGTGATATTTTTATTTACTTGTGAGGTTTTTTTAAATAATAAAGTTTATAAAGTAAAATCTCATCTGTTTGCATCTACCCACCCGCTTTTTGCTTAACTAAAATTCTTTAAAAATTTCCTTCCAAATGTTTGCATTTGTCAAAATATTTTTAAAAATAAATGGTAGACTCTTTGTATTATTATTTAATTGTTCATCAATGGGCATTTGTGCCAGTCAGCCTTCACTGCTATAACAAAATACTTGAGACAAGTCAACTGAAAGAAGGAAAGGTTTGTTTGGGCTTATTGTACCCAAGGTTTTAGTTCATTAGAACCATGGTCAACTAACTCTTGCTTTAGGGACAGTTGCTGGGCAGAACCCCAGGCTGGGAGTGTACCCTGCTGTAAAGGTTCTCACTTCATGGCAACTGGAAATCAAAGAGGGAGAGGGAGAGGGAGAGGGAGAGGGAGAGGGAGAGGCTAGGGTCCTAACTTGCCCTTCAAAGGCCTAATCCCATTGAACCAACTTCCTTGCACTGAAAGAAAAGGTGAAAAATTCTTTTAATTCTACCCAAATCTGTGGCTTCATCTCTTCCTTCCTGAAGATAGGAGTTTCCTCTGAGAAATATTTTACTTTGGTCTTGAAAGATCCTACTTTAGTGTTTACTAAATACTAAAAGCAGGGCAAAGCATCCTCCAGGACAAAACATCCTGACTGTTTTTAAGGTGGCATAACCAAGGCCAAAGCACTTCACCTTCATTCCTAGAAAACATTTTCATTGGGTGTAGAGTTCTGGCTTGACTCTGGCTTGACTCTTAGACCAGTGGTTCTCAACCTTCCTAATGCTGCAGCTCTTTAATACAGTTCCACATATTATGACAGACCAAACTACAAAATTATTTTTGTTGCTACCTCATAACTGTAATTGTGTTACTGTTATGAATCATAATTCTGATATTCAGGATTAGCCTTATGTGACCCCAGATGAAGAGATGGTTGACACCCCCCCCCCAAGAGGTCACAACCCACAAGTTGAGAACTACTGGGTTACAGTGTTTAAAATGAAGTATTTTCCCATTTTCATTTGTGCTCCTTTTTTTTTTTTTACATTTCTTCTTTTTTTTTATTAACTTGAGTATTTCTTATTTACATTTCCAGTGTTATTCCCTTCCCCGGTTTCCGGGCAAACATCCCCCTAATCCCTCCCCCTCCCCTTCTTTATAGATGTTCCCCTCCCCATCCTGCCCCCAATGCCGCCCTCCCCCCAACAATCTAGTTCACTGGGGGTTCAGTCTTAGCAGGACCCAGGGCTTCCCCTTCCACTGGTGATCTTACTAGGATATTCATTGCTACCTATGAGGTCAGAGTCCAGGATCAGTCCATGTATAGTCTTTAGGTAGTGGCTTAGTCCCTGGAAGCTCTGGTTGCTTGGCATTGTTGTACATATGGGGTCTCGAGCCCCTTCAAGCTCTTCCAGTTCTTTCTCTGATTCCTTCACCGGGGGTCCTATTCTCAGTTCAGTGGTTTGCTGCTGGCATTCGCCTCTGTATTTGCTGTATTCAACTGTGTCTCTCAGGAGAGATCTGCATTCGGCTCCTGTCAGCCTGCACTTCTTTGCTTCATCCATCTTGTCTAATTGGATGGCTGTATATGTATGGGCCACATGTGGGGCAGGCTCTGAATGGGTGTTCCTTCTGTCTCTGTTTTAGTCTTTGCCTCTCTATTCCCTGCCAAGGGTATTCTGGTTCCCCTTTTAAAGAAGGAGTGAAGCATTCACATTTTGATCATCCGTCTTGAGTTTCGTTTGTTCTAGGGATCTAGGGTAATTCAAGCATTTGGGCTAATAGCCACTTATCAATGAGTGCATACCATGTGTGTTTTTCTGTGTTTGGGTTACCTCTCTCACAATGATATTTTCCAGTTCCAAACATTTGCCTACAGATTTCATAAAGTCATTGTTTTTGATAGCTGAGTAATATTCCATTGTGTAGCTGTACCACATTTTCTGTATCCATTCCTCTGTTGAAGGGCATCTGGGTTCTTTCCAGCTTCTGGGTATTATAAATAAGGCTGCTATGAACATAGTGGAGCACGTGTCTTTTTTATATGTTGGGGCATCTTTTGGGTATATGCCCAAGAGAGGTATAGCTGGATCCTCAGGCAGTTCAATGTCCAATTTTCTGAGGAACCTTCAGACTGATTTCCAGAATGGTGGTACCAGTCTGCAATCCTACCAACAATGGAGGAGTGTTCCTCTTTCTCCGCATCCTCGCCAGCATTTGCTGTCACCTGAGTTTTTGATCTTAGCCATTCTCACTGGTGAGAGGTGAAATCTCAGGGTTGTTTTGATTTGCATTTCCCTTATGACTAAAGATGTTGAACATTTCTTTAGGTGTTTCTCAGTCATTTGGAATTCCTCAGCTCTGAATTCTTTGTTTGGCTCTGAACCCCATTTTTAATAGGGTTATTTGTCTCCCTGCGGTCTAACTTCTTGAGTTCTTTGTATATTTTGGATATAAGGCCTCTATCTGTTGTAGGATTGGTAAAGATCTTTTCCCAATCTGTTGGCTGCAGATTTGTCCTAACCACAGTGTCCTTTGCCTTACAGAAGCTTTGCAGTTTTATGCGATCCCATTTGTCAATTCTTGATCTTAGAGCATAAGCCATTGGTGTTTTGTTCAGGAAATTTTTTCAAGTGCCCATGTGTTCCAGATATTTCCCTAGTTTTTCTTCTATTAGTTTGAGTGTGTCTGGTTTGATGTGGAGGTCCTTGATCCACTTGGACTTAAGCTTTGTACAGGGTGATAAGCATGGATCGATCTGCATTCTTCTACATGTTGACCTCCAGTTGAACCAGCACCATTTGCTGAAAATGCTATCTTTTTCCACTGGATGGTTTTGTCTCCTTTGTCAAAAATCAAGTGCCCATAGGTGTGTGGGTTCATTTCTGGGTCTTCAATTCTATTCCATTGGTCTATCTGTCTGTCTCTGTACCAATACCATGCAGTTTTTATCACTATTGCTCTGTAATACTGCTTGAGTTCAGGGATAGTGATTCCCCCTGAAGTCCTTTTATTGTTGAGGATAGTTTTAGCTATCCTGGGTTTTTTGTTATTCCAGATGAATTTGCAAATTGTTCTGTCTAACTCTTTGAAGAATTGGATTGGTATTTTGATGGGGATTGCATTGAATCTGTAGATCGCTTTTGGTAAAATGGCCATTTTTACTATATTAATCCTGCCAATCCATGAGCATGGGAGATCCTTCCATCTTCTGAGGTCTTCTTCAATTTCTTTCTTCAGTGTCTTGAAGTTCTTATTGTACAGATCTTTTACTTGCTTGGTTAAAGTCACACCGAGGTACTTTATATTATTTGGGTCTATTATGAAGGGTGTCGTTTCCCTAATTTCTTTCTCGGCTTGTTTCTCTTTTGTGTAGAGGAAGGCAACTGATTTATTTGAGTTAATTTTATACCTAGCCACTTTGCTGAAGTTGTTTATCAGCTTTAGTAGTTCTCTGGTGGAACTTTTGGGATCACTTAAATATACTATCATATCATCTGCAAATAGTGATATTTTGACTTCTTCTTTTCCGATCTGTATCCCCTTGACCTCCTTTTGTTGTCTGATTGCTCTGGCTAGAACTTCAAGAACTATATTGAATAAGTAGGGAGAGAGTGGGCAGCCTTGTCTAGTCCCTAATTTTTGTGGGATTGCTTCAAGTTTCTCTCCATTTAGTTTAATGTTAGCAACTGGTTTGCTGTATATGGCTTTTACTATGTTTAGGTATGGGCCTTGAATTCCTATTCTTTCCAGGACTTTTATCATGAAGGGGTGTTGAATTTTGTCAAATGCTTTCTCAGCATCTAATGAAATGATCATGTGGTTTTGTTCTTTCAGTTTGTTTATATAATGGATCACGTTGATGGTTTTCCGTATATTAAACCATCCCTGCATGCCTGGGATGAAGCCTACTTGATCATGGTGGATGGTTGTTTTGATGTGCTCTTGGATTCGGTTTGTCAGAATTTTATTGAGTATTTTTGCGTCGATATTCATAAGGCAATTGGTCTGAAGTTCTCTTTCTCTGTTGGTTCTTTGTGTGGTTTAGGTATAAGAGTAATTGTGGCTTCATAGAAGGAATTCGGTAGTGATCCATCTGTTTCAATTTTGTGGAATAGTTTGGATAGTATTGGTATGAGGTCTTCTATGAAGGTCTGATAGAATTCTGCACTAAACCCGTCAGGACCTGGGCTCTTTTTGGTTGGCAGAGGTTTAATGACTGCTTCTATTTCCTTAGGAGTTATGGGGTTGTTTAACTAGTTTATCTGTTCCTGATTTAACTTTGGTACCTGGTATCTGTCTAGGATATTGTCCATTTCCTGCAGATTTTCAAGTTTTGTTGAATATAGGCTTTTATAGTAAGATCTGATGATTTTTTGGATTTCCTCTGGATCTGTAGTTATGTCTCCCTTTTCATTTCTGATTTTGTTAATTTGGACGCACTCTCTGTGTCCTCTGGTTAGTCTGGCTAAGGGTTTATCTATCTTGTTGATTTTCTCAAAGAACCAACTTTTGGTTCTGTTGATTCTTTCTATGGTCATTTTTGTTTCTACTTGGTTGATTTCAGCTCTGAGTTCGATTATTTCCTGCCTTCTACTCCTCCTGGGTGTATTTGCTTCTGTTTGTTCTAGAGCTTTTAGGTGTGCTGTCAAGCTGGTGACATATGCTCTTTCCTGTTTCTTTCTGCAGGCACTCAGCGCTATGAGTTTTCCTCTTAGCACAGCTTTCATTGTGTCCCATAAGTTTGGGCATGTTGTACCTTCATTTTCATTAAATTCTAAAAAGTCTTTAATTTCTTTCTTTATTTCTTCCTTGACCAGGTTATCGTTGAGTAGAGCATTGTTCAATTTCCATGTATATGTGGGCATTCTTCCCTCATTGTTATTGAAGACCAGCTTTAGTCCGTGGTGGTCTGATAGCAAGCATGGGATTATTTCTATCTTTCTGTACCTGTTGAGGTCCGTTTTTTGACCAATTATATTGTCAATTTTGGAGAAAGTACCATGAGGAGCTGAGAAGAAGGTATATCCTTTTGCTTTAGGATAGAATGTTCTATAAATATCTGTTAAGTCCATTTGGCTCATGACTTCTCTTAGTCTGTCTACGTCTCTGTTTAATTTCTGTTTCCATGATCTGTCCATTGATGAGAGTGGGGTGTTGAAATCTCCTACTATTATTGTGTGAGATGCAATGTGTGTTTTGAGCTTTAGTAAGGTTTCTTTTACATATGTAGGTGCCCTTGTATTTGGGGCATAGATATTTAGGATTGAGAGTTCATCTTGGTGGATTTTTCCTTTGATGAATATGAAGTGTCCTTCCTTATCTTTTTTGATGACTTTTAGTTGAAAATTGATTTTATTTGATATTAGAATGGCTACTCCAGCTTGCTTCTTCTGACCATTTGCTTGGAAAGTTGTTTTCCAGCCTTTCACTCTGAGGTAGTGTCTGTCTTTGTCTCTGAGGTGTGTTTCCTGTAGGCAGCAGAATGCAGGGTCCTCATTGCATATTCAGTTTGTTAATCTATGTCTTTTTATTGGGGAGTTGAGGCCATTGATATTGAGAGATATTAAGGAATAGTGATTATTGCTTCGTTATATTCATAATTGGATATGAGGTTATGTTTGTGTGCTTTTCTTCTCTTTGTTTTGTTGCCAAGACGATTAGTTTCTTGCTTCTTCTAGGGTATAGCTTGCCTCCTTATGTTGGGCTTTACCATTTATTATCCTTTGTAGTGCTGGATTTGTAGAAAGATATTGTGTAAATTTGGTTTTGTCATAGGATAACTTGGTTTCTCCATCTATGTTAATTGAGAGTTTTGCAGGATACAGTAACCTGGGCTGGCATTTGTGTTCTCTTAGGGTCTGTATGACATATGTCCAGGATCTTCTGGCTTTCATAGTTTCTGGCGAAAAGTCTGGCGTGATTCTGATAGGTCTGCCTTTATATGTTACTTGACCTCTTTCCCTTACTGCTTTTAATATTCTTTCTTTATTTTGTGCGTTTGTTGTTTTGACTATAATGTGACGGGAGGAGTTTCTTTTCTGGTCCAATCTATTTGGAGTTCTGTAGGCTTCTTGTATGCTTATGGGTATCTTTTTCTTTAGGTTAGGGAAGTTTTCTTCTATGATTTTGTTGAAGATATTTACTGGTCCTTTGAGCTGGGAGTCTTCACTCTCTTCTATACCTATTATCCTTAGGTTTGATCTTCTCATTGAGTCCTGGATTTCCTGTATGTTTTGGACCAGTAGCTTTTTCCTCTTTACATTATCTTTGATAGTTGAGTCGATGATTTCTATGGAATCTTCTGCTCCTGAGATTCTCTCTTCCATCTCTTGTATTCTGTTGGTGAAGCTCGTATCTACAGCTCCTCGTCTCTTCTTTTGGTTTTCTATATCCAGGGTTGTATCCATTTGTTCTTTCTTGATTGCTTCTATTTCCATTTTTAATTCCTTCAACTGTTTGATTGTGTTTTCCTGGAATTCTTTCAGGGATTTTTGTGACTCCTCTCTATGGGCTTCTACTTGTTTATTTATGTTTTCCTGGAATTCTGTCAGGGATTTTTGCAATTCCTCTCTGTAGGCTTCTACTCGTTCTCTAAGGGAGCTCTTCACGTCTTTCTTGAAGTCCTCCAGCATCATGATCAAATATGATTTTGAAACTAGATTTTGCTTTTCTGGTGTGTTTGGATATTCCGTGTTTGCTTTGGTGGGAAAATTGGGCTCTGATGATGCCATGTAGTCTTGGTTTCTGTTGCTTGGGTTCTTGTGCTTGCCTCTCGCCATCAGATTATCTCTAGTGTTACTTTGTTCTGCTATTTCTGACAGTGGCTAGACTGTCCTATAAGCCTGTGTTTCAGGAGTGCTGTAGACCTGTTTTCCTGTTTTCTTTCAGCCAGTTATGGGGACAGAGTGTTCTGCTTTTGGGCGTGTAGTTTTTCCTATCTACAGGTCTTCAGCTGTTCCTGTGGGCCTGTGTCTTGAGTTCACCACGCAGGTCACTTGAAGCAGAAAAGTTGGTCTTACCTGTGGTCCCGAGGCTCAAGTTTACTCATGGGGTGTTGCCTATGAGCTCTCCATGGTGGCCGCAACTAGGAAGATCTGCACCGCCCTTTCCAGGAGCTTCCGTGCACCAGGGTTCCAGATGGTATTTGGTGTTTTCCTCTGGTGTCAGAGATGTGGGCAGAGTGCAGTCTCTTCTGGTTTCCCAGGTGTGTCTGCCTCTCTGAAGGTTTAGCTCTTCCTCCCACGGGATTTGGGTGTAGAGCACTGTTTATCTGGTCGGTCCCTTCAGGTTCCAGCGGTGTCTCAGGCGCAGCGGTCCTCCTGGTCCTGGGCCCTCCTCTACGGGAACCCAGAGGCCTTATACAGTTTCCTCTTGGGCCAGGGATGTGGACAGGGGTGGGCAGTGTTGGTGGTCTCTTCTGCTCTGCAGTCTCAGGAGTGCCTACCTGTCCAGGCGGTGAGGTCTCTCTCCCACGGTGTTTGGGAGCTGAGCGCTGCTGCGGGCAGGGATCCGCAGGTTTGGAACTCCCCCTAAATACCGAAGTCTCTTATTTACCTCACTTGAGCTTCTTAGTTTTGATCAATCAGACAAAGTTTGGCTGTTACTATTTCACATGGCCAATATACTTAATTTGTTGAGATATTTCCTTGTTGTCCGAAATCCAGTAATTTGGTAACTAGTGCTCTAGCTTTCAAAACCACTAGATACTAAACTAGATTCCTGTCCTCATCCACCTCTGCCCTCTCTCATAAACGTCTATCCATCTCTACATAAATATATTCAGACTTGTATTCAAAGTTACATTGGAAGTCTTCTGAAACATTTTTAGGAAAGTTTGTATTCATGCAACATAGTTGCATTAATTTTAATGCAACTACTCACTCATAAACTATAAAGATGTTTCTGTTTATTTTCTCTGAGTGTAATTTTCACTTTAAAAATGTCAATCCTCCCTGCTCCTTGAGGCGCTGCAGATGTGGCTGCTGTGTAACAGGTGTGCCAGCAGATGGCAGAGAGGAGAGAGGCTCTGCTTATGCTCAGTGTTCTGAACTGTGAACATCTGAATACCTAATAATCCCTGAAAAAAGCCCACCTAAGATGGCCATCAGTCTAACGCCTTGCAGTCCGTGAGGTGGGTGTGCCAAACCATGCCAGAGATGACCTCTGCTTGGTGCCATATTACATGAACTTGATATAGCACTCCTGAGACCACTCCTGAGATGACCCACTCAGAGACACCAGGCACCACTATGAGGAGAAAGTAAGTAGTGGAGAAACAGAAGGTTGTGGGTACAACTGACAGAAGTCTGTTATCGCTGTTTCCTGTGAGGCTCTGCCAGAGCATGACAAATAGAGGCAGATGCTCACAGCGAACCATTGGACTGAGCACGGGGTCCCCAATGGAGGAGTTAGAGAAAGGACTGAAGGAGTTGAAGGAGTTTGCAACCCATAGGAAGAACAACAAAATCAACCAACCAGACCCCCCAGGAACTAAACCACCAACCAAAAAATACACATGGAGCAACCCATGGCTCCAGCCGCATATGTAGCGGAGGATGGCTTTGCCAGACGTTAATGGGAGGAAAGGCTCTTTGTCTTGGGAGGGCTCGGTGCTCCAGTGTAGGGGAATGCCAGGGTGGGGAGGTAGAAGTGAGTGAGGAAGCACCCTCATAGAAGCATCCTCATAGGAGGATGGGATGGGGGTTTCCAGAGGGGAAACTGGGAAATAGGATAAGATTTGAAATGTTAATAAATAAAATATCCAATAAAAAAAGAAGCAGAACTGTGGAACAGCCTGACATGGGTAGTCAGTGATGCCACCTGGGACCGTAGTGGGGTTCTGGGAACACATCTATTCCCTGGCCCCGCAGAAGCATCAACATCCAGGTGGATACTCTTGGTCTAGGCTGCCTCCTAGGGACATATTAATGTCTAAAGTTTGTGCAGAACTGACCCCACTCCTAGTCAGGGCGTCATGGGAAAGCTAGCCCTGGGAATTCTACAGCAGGAAAGCTGACGCCACCCCTAGCTAGCTGCAGTATTCAGGGTTTGGGTTAGGCTTATGATTAGGGAAGAGTAGATCCCACACATTGAGGGAGTTTTAGGTGAGTCAGCCCTGATGATATGAGTGTGTAGGAAATGGCAGTATCATGTCCTGTGTGATGGCATGGACAAGAAAGATACCCTCCCACTCTCCCCTTTCCATCTATGATGGGTGGGAGACCTGGGATGTAGGAGCACCCATTTCCCTGCTCTGCGCTTTTATACTTTGACATTTGCTTCTCCCTTAATGTACTTTGGAGAGGAAGGAAATATCAATACATTTATTTTCTGTTGGGTTCCTTTGATTGGAGTTTACTTAGAAAGAGTATAACAAAGACTGCTGGGCTGGAGAGAAGGCTTGGTGAATGTGAGCACTGGCTGCTCTTCCAGAGGACATGGGGTTTGATTCCCAGCACCCACTGCTGGCAGTTCTCAACCATGTAACTTCTGTTCTGAGGAACCTGGTGCCCTCTTATGGGATCTGTGGGCACAAACATGGTAAACACACATACATGAAGGCAAAACAGCCACATGGATAAAATAAATAATAAAACATTTAAGACAACCAAATCACATATTAGTAAAGATGGTTTTATTGAGTTACAAGATAAATCACATAAAAATAAACTCAGTAAAAATTTTACTACTCACTGAAAACTAGAATCTTTACATAATAGAAAGTATACCTTAAATGATCAAACTGTTAACTACTGATGCATTATTTAAAATCTCCAATAATAAGGCAAGTGTTTATCTACTTACTGAATCTTAAAATTAATAACAAAAAAATCAGCTAAAGTTTACATCAATCGAAGCAAATTTAAGCCATATTCGACGCAAAGAACTTCTGCTTGTGAAGGAAATGCAGGATCTGCTGAACACTGCTTCCCATCTCCTCTTCAGCATAAATCATCACATTTCTGACGGTCCCAGAGTCAGGTGGTAATACTATGTCTTGTTTGGTTTTACTTCCCAAACGCATTCAGAAATCACTGTTCTTTGAACTGTAGCCTACTTCTGGGCTCATGCGATGAAGTACACTTCTTTCTGGTGATTCTGGGCAGTGAGCAGCATCCTCAAATCAGCCTCAAGACCATAAGGTAAACAGCCCCTACTTTATAGCTCACTGTGCTGAGAAGTGTGGGCCTTGAAAGCTTGGGTATACAAAATGCATTCTTCATGTACAATTTTTTCCAATGTATGATTGATTTATGATAGGAACTCCTCCCTGACTGTCTGCAAAGAAGCTCATAAATCTTCCTTCACCTTTCCCAGGAGGCCATCGAAGTCCCATAAATATGGTCTTAAAGCTTAAGCTCCTCTAACATTACCTGATTATAAATCTCTTGGGTCAATGGAACATAAGATTTCTTCAAGTTATCCATAAAGTAAAGTGGGTCAGCAATCTTCAGCGGATTAAATCCTTCTTCCACCAGCTGCAACTTCTTTAGCTTGAATGTCCCTGTTGTCTCCATTTTGTCCTAGGAAATAATTGCAGATACGACCAGAGCAAGTTAGTATGCACAGTAGTTACTATGTATGAGCAAAATGTTTAACAAAATAGGCCCTTTATCCTTATTGTATTTTATATCTAATTAACTTTTTTATATTTAGTATTAATTTGACATTAGAAGTAGAAAGCATTTATCTGTAATCTTTATTGAAATGTTATCTTATTGTGTGAATAATAATTATTAATGTGATCAACAAATTGAGCATGTTTGAAATACATATCCTATCTCAAGGCAATGCCAAAACAATATTATGAATATATGACACTGTAATAGGAGTTAAAGTTATAAAAGACAAAATCTATGATGCAAGTTTTCACAGGAGATTCTGGTAATTTGTATCTCTAGAGCAGAACAAAAGGACAGGGTTGGATTAATTTCAGCAATATTGAGTATTATCACATTTAAATTTTTTTGCTATGAGCAAAACTATCTTGCTAGGAATGTGACTTAAATTTTTCACAGAGTAGTTATTTAATTCAAGTGGTTAGAGGTTTTTAGTTCTGCATTTTCTCAGATTATCTATTACTACAATTCGTTTGTTATAAATTTTTTTGAGGTACAGTATTACTGTGTAGCCCTACCTAGCCTTGAACTCACGATACAGACCAGGCTGGCCTCAAACTCAAAAGAGATCCACCTGTATCTGTCTCTGCCCCTTGAATGCTAGGATTAAAGGCATGTAGTATAAACCCTGCTACATAAATATATTGAGATCCAAGAATGTTAGACTTTCTGTTAATTGTACAAGTGAAAATAATCATTAACTGTAATGGCCCATGCTTTGTTTGGAAAATTAATGACATTAAAGTATTTCCTAAATGTATATAATGCTGTCTCAGTCTTCTAGAATAGTCCAGTGTCAAAATATTCTGCTTCTGAGAGTGAATTGTAAGTTATGCTTGGATTAAAGGTTTAAAATATTACCTTTTAAATCTGTGTTCTATTCTATCAAGAAATATTTCTCATGGAATAATGCAAGGAAGGATGGGGAGGGTAGCCTTGGCTACAGAAGGACAGGGCAGATAGGTGTGGTGTGGTTATTGGCTCTTTCCCTCACTTGGAAACTTACATGACATCTGGTTCCATAAAGGCAATCCTTTGGAAGGAGGTGTTCTGCTCAGATATTCTGGTTTCTGTGTCTACAATATATGTCTCTTAAGTGATAAGGACCTATCTACAACCTATGGGAGATAACCAAGGGCAAGAAGAGTAAGAGCCTACTAGGTTTTAGGACTCTTGGCTTTCCTGACCAGCAACTGGTTAGGGGCCTGTGAACTACCACAAGGAGCAGATGGCACAGTAACCCTAATAGTGCAATAAGGACACTCACATTTTAGTGGCAACCAAAGGCTCCATAGATAATTGGATGTAAGAATTTCTCAAAAAGAGGAAAACTATGCCTTGCACTAGAAGTGTATTCAACAACCCAGAGCTAGTGAGGTCATGAATCTTATCAAGTTTGTATCAATCGCCTCCTTATTAAACCGGATAATTCCTAACTGCATTCTAAATATTTATAACCACAGATAAGTGTAGCTCTTACCACCCTACACCCCCCCCCAACAAAGAAACATCTTTTGCAAGAGATGAAGGCCATCACAGCTGTAGTTAGTCATAATGCAGAAGCAGTGATCATGTGGTACCCTGCATCAACTGAACCATCTACAACACAACTCCTGCATGTAAGGCTCAGGAACATTTTCAAAAGAGGAGGAAGGAGGGTTGTAGTGATATGTGTAGTCCGGCCCTTATGTCTGTCTTTAAGTGAAATGTGTAGTAAAGCCTTTGTGTCTGGCTTTGAGTGAAATGTTTGAGCAAAGCTTTTGCCATGTTTGGACCAATCAGTAGAGCCTGAGAAATTGTTTTGAGACTCTTTGAACCGTGAAGAAATGTCTCTTTAGAGAGTCTTCGATTGGTGCTACTTGGGAGCATGCAGTTGTACAAACCTCTGTCCTAAGACACTCTGGCAAACCCAGAGTTTTTATTTTTGACTATGGCTAGGCATGGTCAAAAGGAACTGAGATTTTGTGTGTTGTCTGCTCTCAGGGGCAGCAAGGGCAAGATGAGTTTGGTAGTTGGGACCTTTCCCAGCCCCAGTTAACCTCATATAATATTTGAACAATGTAACTGGAGTAAGCTAGCTGGGTGTCAGTCTTTTCCAAGAAGGCAGAACCCCTGAAAATGAAGGTTTAGCATTGGTGAGCTTATGTCTTTACTGCAGCATCTATGACCAACATCAATCAATAAAAGAATGTACAAACAGGATGTTTGTCTGCTATGAGATTAGATCTCCTAGAAATAGCACGGAAGTTATACTTACAAAGTCTCAACAACATGGCTGTCTAAACAAAACCTGAACAGGGATGATATTGACAGACATGCTAACACAAAAGGAGAAAATCTCATAGGGTCCCAAGACTAGACTAAGGAACTAGGGAATGCTGAGGACTGGAAGAAATAGACTTTCCCAAGAAGGAGTCCCCTAATTGGTTAATCAATACCAAATGGTCAGCCCCAAAATAAAGTACATATAGACAACATATTAACTGAGCAGGTTGTAATTATATATTTAGGAATATATGTTATGTGTAATACATATATTTTTATCTATGTATTTAGGAAATATATATATATATATAGCTATATAAATATACTGACAAAGAAAAAGATGCTATATAGAAGCTATACAGAAGATGATAAATAGGAAACACATGGCTATAACATGTAAGTACATAAGTAATATGGGCAAATTGATAGTAAACTTGGATTGTGCTATCCTAATATGTCAGATGTGCCTGTGTTAATGTAGGTAAAAGATACATCAGAGGTCTGTGTGCAAACACTTTGGTGTTGATGCAGTGTGACCCACTTTTAGGCAAATAGCTCTGTCTTCAGAAGGTTTGTGTGAGACACATTTTTGACTTGCCACCCTCACTGAGAACATCATTTTACTCTAAGGTCCCATGAGAAGAGAAAGAGATACCTCTACACTCAGGACAAAAACCCCTAGCCCTTCATCATGCTTCCATTGTCCTATGCAGTTCCAAGCCCAGCACCCGAGAGCATCAACTCTACCCTTCTCTCATTTTTATTCTTAAAGTTACCTAATATAAAGAAACAGACATAGTCTATGAAGGAGAGAAGAGTAATTTGCTACTGACCCACCTCTTGGTTCTGGCTCCTACCTTTGACAAGAAATTGTGAGGTTGTAAAATTACCTGAATTCTTAGAAACCGTGGGCAGGCATAAGCTGGTAGTGATGTCACCACTTGGTCATACATTTTTTCTAAGTCTAAAGACTTGTTTGGTTTTAGAATAATGGAAGTCATTCCAGCTTTTCCTTCATAACCTGGGGGAAAGTTGAAATAAAACCCGTGTGTTACTAGTGAATTTTCAAAATCAGTCCTGCCAGACACAGACTGCCAGATGCTCATTCTACGCTCTACTGCAGAGGTAACAGCGGGGCAGCAGGATAAATTGAGTCTCTGTCTTCCCCTCACATATGATTTAATCACTAGAAGTAACTGATCAGTAGGGATGAGCACAGTTTGTCTTTAATTGTCTGGCCTGTAAAAATGAAACAGTCTGGATAGAAGACAATAAGCTATACATAATTTTGATCCTATCAGCATAAATACTAAGGAAACTTATGTAGAGCTAAGTATAGCCCAGCAAACATAAACATTTTAATCAATAATGAAAAATATCACAAGGAATATTTGAAGTAAGGAAACGTAGAAATGGGTATTTTCTTTTTATTAATGAAAATTAAGTCTACATCGCTTACTGCCCGTCATGTGATCTGCAGACCTCATAGGGCTGGCCCTTTTCTCCAGTCCTCAGGGACAGTCTCTCAGTCTGTTGTCTCCTTCTCCTGCTGCTAAGTGGACACTTCAATCCCTCGCCTCCCCTCCATCCCACAGCATCAGTGAGAAACACTGTCATTTGTATAAAAGGACACACTTCAGGCACAAGAGGTATTATTACACATTTAAACTAGAACATGTTCCTATTTAGTGGAGTCAGACAACACATGTCATGACAGGAAAAACGAGGCAATCGGAAAGATCATCTTCAACTATTTTCAAAACACACGAAAACATTAAAATTCATCCATATCTTTTTCCCTAATGAGTTGCTAGCATATTCAAGGGCATTGCTTGTCAAGACAAGATGAAAATATTTTAAAATATTAACTTTACTATGCAAAATTATAAATGTTGATTTGGAAAGTGATTAAAAACCTAAAGAGAACATGCACAGACATTCTCTTCTACGATTCTCAAAGTCAACCGCGGCCACATACCTGGCACGGGCACACCGTACACGTTTGCTTCCTGTATAAAGTCCAACCTTCCAAGCACATTGGCCACCTCTGTGGTTGCGACATTTTCTCCTTTCCACCTAAAGGACAGATGGAGTCTTAAGAGTCAGCTCCTGCTTTCAGTTTTAGTGACTTGCAGTTGGCTCTGAGAAGTACCTAGTGGCCCAAAATAACGAGTTTCCAAGCAAAAGCCACGTCTACAAAAGTTTTTCGTTCAGAGTCCAATAAAACCAGCATCTGTGGTTTGGATAAAATAAGTTAAGAGTTTTATGGGTATAAATTGTTCACTGTAAAATGTTTTTAAGAGAGCTGTGAACCGAAGTGACAAGGAGGAATATAACAGTACAAAGTTACTACTGTGTGCAATAACAAAAATTAAGTTTAAAGCTTTATCCTTGGAGGTAGGAATTAAAGGAAATACTATAACCACATCAGCACATTACTTTCTGGGCATTAATGCCTCCGCTGCTGCTATTTTAATGAAGCCAATGCTATACAGTGAGAACTTGACATATTTCCTATTTATTCCTTATTTGTCCATTCATGCAAGCCCTTGCTAAATACTCTATGCTCCTGACTATTTATAGCCATTGAATAACAAAGTAAAATAAAATTTTATGTAGGCTAAGACAAGCTTGAGAAATTAGGAAAATGTTAAAAGAAATGGGAGGGGACAGTCTCAGTTTCAGTATTTTTTCATTACATCAAGAATCATCTCAGGACTGGTGAGACATGTTGGTAAGCAGTGAGGCTCTTGCCATTGAATCAGAGTTAAGAGTTTAATCAGATGTAGTTAGAAGGAGAGAACCAACTCCCAAATGTCATATGCATGCACGGTGTTGCATTTCCACCCCAACCCTCACCCTCAATAGAGAGATAAGAGATAAAGAAGAAAGAAAAAAATGTGGTTCATTTACACAACGGAATACTAACCTGCTATTAAAAACAAACAAGGACATCATGAAATTTGCAGGCCAATGGATAGGACTAGAAAATATCATTCTGAGTGAGAGAAGTCAGACACAAAATGACAGGCATAGTAGGTACTCACTTAAAAGTGGATATGAGCCATAAAGTACCATACTGTAGACTGAAAGAAGATAAGTAAACAAGGAGGGCACAAAGGGAGGATGATGCTTAAAGTTCACTGAGAAAGAGAAATAAAATTGTCTCCAAAAGTGGATGGAGGATGGGAACTGGGTGGCAGAGGTGATGGGAAGGGTAATTTGGGGATCAGGTGTAGGGAGAGCTGAGAGCGGGTCAGCAGAGTGACTGGAAGTTGGCAGAGATAAGGGGGCATCTCTAAGATGTGCCAGAGACCTGGGATGGTGGAGGCTCCAGGGAGTCCATGAGGGTGACTCTAGCTGAGACTCCTGGCAGTGGGGAATATGGAGCATGACAGAGTCACCCCCTGAAGCCAGGCAGGTCCCCCAGTGGAGAGATAAGGATACCAACCCACCCACAAAACTTTCAACACAAAATGTGTCCTGCCTACAAGAAGTGCAGGGACAAAGATGGAGCTGAGACTGAGGGAAAGGCCAACCAATGACTGGCCCAACTTGAGATCCATCCCACGGCAAGAACCAATCCCTGACGCTATTCATGGTGTTCTGTTATGCTTGCAGACAAGAGCCTGTCATGACACTACTCTGAGAAGCTCCACCTAGCAGCTGACAGAAACAGATGTAGAGACCCACAGCCAAACATTAGACAGAGCTCAGGAAGTTTTATGGAAGAGCTGAGGAAAGGATTGAGGGGATAGGGATTCACAGGAGGACTAACGGTGTCAACTAACCTGACCCTTGGGGGCTCCCAGAGACTGAACCACCAACCAAAGAGCATACAAGGGTTGGCCAACTCCCCCATCCCCACATATGTAGTGGATATGCAACTTGGTCTTTGTGTAGGTCCCCCAACAACTAGAGCAGGCACATATACTGACTTTGTCCTTGCTTGTAGATCCTGGTCCCCTAACTGGGCTGTCTTGCCTGACCTCAATGGGAAAGGATATGCCTAGTCCTGTAGTGACTTGAAGTGGCAGGGTAGGGTGGTACCAGTGGGGGGAGCTTACAAGGAGGAGCCCTGTGAAGGGGAGCGCTGGGAGGAGGGGGGCTGTGATCATGATGTAAAGTGAATAAATAGATTAATAAGGAAAAAGGAAAGAACAATAACTGCAAAATAAAATAAAATAAAATAAAATAAAATAAAATAAAATAAAATAGGAAATGACTTTAGACCTCATGGCTCTTCTGTATATCCCTAACTCTACTCCACGTGCTGCTTCTACTTTTTTATACTAAAAGTCAAGCTTACTGATTGGGAATAGACCAGTTCATTTTTTAAAAAGACAACCATGGAGTTTGACATCAGAACCAAACTTCTAGTACATCTAAAAACAGATGATGAGCCATCGTCTTTGTGCGGGAAATCATCGTGGAACTGAAAGGATCCCGAGTGTCCTGAGTTATCAGAAGCAGGACCTCACACTTTCCACACAAGAGGGATTCACAGGCACAGGGCCAGCTGGGCATCCAGTGGTGCCATTCCTACCTGAAAGTGTCTCCAATACGGTCCCAAAAATAAAGGAAGTTCTCATGATCTTGGAACATTAGGTCTCCTGTGTTGAAGTAAACATCCCCCTTCTTAAAAACATCAAAAAGCAACTTGCTTTTCGTTTGCTTGTATGAGCCAGTATAGCCAAAGAAAGGATTCTTCTTGTTCACACGGGAAACAAGGAGACCAGGTTCTCCTGCAAGACAAAGGCCCATTTAGGAGCCATCTGCTCCAACAATGATCAGCGTAGACACCATGCACACACCTAAGTTATAGCGGAGAAACCCCGCTATTGTAGCTTCTCATTTTCCTTTATGTTTGTTTCCATTCTACTCAATGCCATTTCTTCTTGGTGACAGCATCAAACATATGCTTTCACAAGCAACCTTGCAAAACTGAACAGTCAAAGAATCGCATGGAAAGGAAGTGTGAACTTAATTTCTCTTGTACCCTGGGTTGACCAAGGAAGGGTAATGGCTTTTGGAGTTGCACAGATTTTTAACCCAGGTACTACTGAGAGCAAATAACTAACAATTTTAATAAGCTGTTAATAGCACCACATATTAGTTTCCACACCTGCTCTGCCATTGTAATTGTACTTATCTTGATGAGCAATTATTCGAAATTCCCATTACAATACTAATCTTATTAAGAGAAGAACTAATGACCAGAAGGGTGAAATCAGCAGTCAAAATTAGAAAAAGAAATTGATACAGAACTCAAAATGAAGCCTTTGGAGAAAAGAGTCCATGAAGTAGGTTGACCCAGTTAATGGTTTATTCCATAAATCCTTGACAGGGGAGGGGAGGGCATTAGAAAGATCTCCTGCCTCATGACACTTATTAATGTCATGACACCCATGCTTAGACATTTATCCAAAATCAGCATTCCAGTCAAGTCATTTAATCGAGGTTGTGTTTGTTAATGTGCAAAGCAAAGTTACATTTCAGGTAAAGAAGAGCAGAGGTCACAGCAACTGCCTTAAAGGTCACCACAGTTACACTGCACACATCAGCATAGCGTCCCTGTCCTTAGAGCCCTGCACATGCACCCTCTCATGGTCAGCAAAAGCCTCTAAGAAAGGTCTCCATGACAGCTCCATCTTACCAATGCAGAAAGGGAGGCAGACAAAGTAGTCTTCCCAATGTCATACTGCCATCACACATAGAAGTTGGAGTGCACACTTCAGAACAAGGTCCATATGCCCTCAAGGCCTCACATTCTCTGTGAACCTTGTTAGGCTGCATTTAATATTGCAGAATTTCTAGACTCCTTTCTTCCTCACAGATTATGCTGTTTGCTTCCACTTCTCAGGGTATACATAGTAATTTTTCCTTTGACAAGTTATTATAAACACATTATAGGCCACAGCATGTGCATGTCCTTCCTGATGAGGCATAATTGACACAATGGAGGAACACTGCTCATCACGAGGACTGGTGAGTGGTCTCAGTCAGCATTTTTGGGATTGCTAAAATTGCATCAGCACAGTCCAAAGATTTAAGTTCCAGTTTCGGATCTTACGATGGTTCTAAATAACACGCCAAGAAAGACTTCAAGTTCTCCAAGACCTCCAAAGGTTTACTTTTTCCTATTTTATTAAATTATTTACATTTATTTTTATTTTATGTGCTGGGATGTTTTGCCTGCATGTATGCATATATGTTGTATCTCCTGGAGCTGGAGTTATAGACAGTTGTGAGCTGCCAGATGGATGTTAGGAACTGAACCCAGGTCTTCTGGAAGAGCAGCCAGTGCTCTTAACCACGGAGCCATCTCTCCAGCCCTCATCCACTCTCCAGCCCTCATCCATTTTCTCTTGGACAGTGTCTATGGAGTTGAATTAAGAAACATTTGAGCATGTTAATCTTATTATTTGTGTGTGTGTGTGTGTGTGTGTGTGTGTGTGTGTGTGTGTGTGTGTGTACACTAGTGCAGTTGAGTGCAGATGCCCTTACAGACCAAAGGCTCAAATCTCCTGGAGTTGGAGTTACAGGCAGTTGTGAGCAGTTGTGACACGGGTACTGGGAAGTGAACTCTGGTCCCCTGTGAGAGCAAAACCTCTGAGTCATCTTCCAAGCCATCAAGCAACATTTGATATTCCGAAGCTTGGGAGATTGTTAATACTTTCTTTTATAGTCTCTCCAGCAGCAGTAAGGCAAATATAACAAGAATAAAATCAAAGCAGGTTTACTACTTGTATTATCACATTGAAACAAAGATCTAGGAAGTCATGTCTAGGGTAGCATGAGACAGTATGAGGTATTGCCTCATTCTGGGACTTGGCTTACATTTGCTTAGATAATATCTACTCATTTCTAAGTGCATATCTCTATACATTCTATTTTCAATGATGATCTGCAGGTAACTGAGGCTTTGTTTTCATCAAAATTTCTAAGCTGAAATTTTTAGTCTACCTTGAGAGGAATAGAATGGAGAAGAGAGGAAGGAGGAAACCACAAAGATTCGTACACCCCTTAGTTGTCAACGTGAGCCTCAAGGAATAAATAACGTCACCACTGTTTTACATAGGACGGAAACGAGTAGATCAGCCGGTCTGCCCACAGATGCATGGTTTCTAAGTCTCAAAACCAAAATGTAAAGCAGAGGTGGCTTGACTGTCCATTGTACCTAGGACGAAGTTTTAATTTAATGTTATTGGTGATATGTGATGTAGAGAAGAAATAAAAACCAAAGAGATGCCGCTCAACCATTTTACAACCTAACTAGGGCTCAAATCCAACAGTTAAGCCAGTCCACCTGCATCGCCCTTCAAGGTCAATCACGTTCTGAAGAGTCACTGTCTCTCTCCTCAACTCAGCACATGTGGAGTCGGGTTCTTTGCTTAAGACAATGACTTCGCAACCCATCTTACCTTTTCTCACACAGTAGCACCAGCCTTGTTCGTTCCTCAATGGTTCATCCTTCTGAAAGTCATACTTTATCAACTCAAAGGAGAAAAGAAGCTGCAAACCCAAAATGAAGAGTAAAATTGATCGTTTGACTATTTGTGCAAGAACAGCATTTGCTAATGTAACCTATGTTCAATTTAAACAAGGAATCCTTTTACTGATAAAAAAACAATTACAAAAGATTTAAAACTTGAAGTAGGAGGTACAAGTAAGCAGACTTCCCTACAATTTAACATCCAAAAACTTCTAATTTTTAATTATATTTAGTTATTTACTGTGAGCATGCATGTGTGTTTGTGTATGTCTATGGGCACATGTATAGCATTATGTGTGCATGTGTTTGAGTGGATACATGTGGGGTGTGTGTGTGTGTGTGTGTGTGTGTGTGTGTGTGTGTGTGTTTAGGTCAGAGAACAACTTTTGGGATTTGCTTCTCTTCAGGATGGGCACTTTTACCCACTGAGCTCTCTCACCACTCCACAGTTCACCATTTTAATTCGGTTCAAATGACAGCATCTAATGCCAACTGAGCAGTTAGTCCAAGCCAAAGGGCTAAGATTTTAAGAGTTCCCTTTAAGCACTGGAATGCTACATGAGGGAGTGGCTATTGTCATCCCATTTGAAGACAAGGGCCTATCAGAGCCGCTGCAAAGAACATACTGTTCTTCACCACATAAAGGCTATTAAGATGCAGTATATGGTGCTGGTATTTCTTGCTTTGATGACATGACACTGTTACACTTGTCTAGTGCCTGGTGACACTGTTACACTTGTCTAGTGCCTGGTGGAAAGATTCCAGACATTTGTTTCAGCTTTTACCATTTGTTCCAACAGGAAGAAAGAGAGACTTTTCTCACATCCTTTCTCTCTTATTCTACACTTTGAAACACTTTCCCAGTCACTTCAAATATCCGCCTTGGTAATATTTATTTTCAGTCAATTTGGCAACAGTGTACACCACTGAGAGTCATTTTATAATGAATTTCTGTCAGTGAGTCTATTGTCAGATAAATGGGACTTGACAGCAGAGGTAATTTTAACTCCACGAGAAGTGAGATACATTATCTCTGAAAAGTAGTCTGGATTAAAGCATAAGTGTTTAACTAGAGGAAGCTCCTCCTTTCTATCTTTACGTGGTTACCATGAAATTGAAGCAATGGCTATGCTATAGTATTGCAAATAAAAACAATCACCACACTTTAAAATCCAAATTAAATCGTATGCACGTGTCTTGGTGCACATATTCATAGCAGAGCTGTGTGAAGTCTTGTTCACAACATTATTGCTAAGTGTTTTCCTCTGAACACTTCTGTACACAGTTACATGACTGTACAATGGCTCCAGGAGTCCCCTCTCTACTTCTATACCTTTTTTTTCTGTTTGTTTGTTAGGGGTGTTTCACCAGCATATGACCAGCATATGTCTGTGTACCGTGTGCATGCAGAGCTCACAAAGGCCAGAAGTGCCATCGGATCCCTTGAAGCTGGACTAGAGATATTTGTGAGCCACCATGTGGTTGCCTGGCTATCGAACCCAGGTCCGCTGGGAGAGCAGCCAATACCCTTAACCACTGAGCCATCCCACCAGCTCCACCTACATGCCTTTCTCTTTCTATATTCAGATACATAAGTATCTATATTGCTGAGGAACCCACAAGTCATCTTCCTGATTAACACACGAGGAAACTTTAACCTGAAGAAAAGCAACTCACTCGCTCAGGTTACGGAGTCCATTAGCAGTCGAGCAGGCACTGGAGCTGGACTATCTGTCTCTGGGTCTGATTTTTGCCTTGAAAATGATGCCTGGCCTTCACCCTCAATGTCTTACTGGCTGCCTCTAAGACCTGGCTATTCTGTTCTATTTAGGAATGCACTCGTTTGCCCGAGACACTTAGGTCAACTACATAGCACCAATGAGACTTTAAACTGGGATCTCTAAGCCACACCAACAGTGGTGTAGCTGAGTGACACCATCTGCATTTCTGAACGGGAGAGAATGGAGGTCAGTACTGTGGGCAGTAAAGCTGCTCTGATTCAGGAGAAGACACATGGCCTTGCCCTTGATACTCTCCTGGATTCTGCCTGGGAGCTGTTCCCTTGGCTGCATTTAGACTGTCCCTTAGCTGTAACCTGGAGTGTAACAGCCTCCAGTGAGCTGAGTCCTTGTCAAGTGTCAACCCTAAGGGTGGTCTTGGAGGCTGCTGAAGTACACATGATGTCAGAAATGCAGTTGGTCTTACGTCGAATGTGCTCCAACTTCTTGGCATTCAGTGAACTTTGCTCTTGGCAAGGAGATGCTTATATTTAAGATGATTAAACAGCTTGTAAAAAAATCAGGAAATAGGCTTTTTAACAATCCCATATTTTATCTTCATATTATAGCTTTAGATGTACTGCTATGGAAGAAATACAATCTGTACTTCCTCTCCTCTCCCCCTCCTCCTCCTCCCCTACTTCTCCTCCTCCTCCTTCTTCTTCTTCCTCTCTCTCTCTCTCTCTCTCTCTCTCTCTCTCTCTCTTTCTCTCTGTTTGTAATAACACATATTTTGTATTTTCAGATTTTCTTTCCATTCCACTTAGAGGCATAAATTGACTCTGATTAATTTCCTGTATTTAAATAGATTTAATGCTGGCCATCAAACTTTTTAAATTGAAGGCGACTTCTAAGTTTTATTTAATCTTCAGATTGAACAGATGCATTTATTCAATGCATTTTCAGAGAAGTACAGCATTCTTACAATGCATATGTATCTTATTCTCTCCTTATTTGTAAAACGTTTAGAACAGTCCTTTGTTGTTCTTATACTGGGAGAGCAATTTAATCATCACTGCAATCCCTGCATGAAGGATGAAACTATTTCTCTTTCCTTTGTCTGGTCTTCAGCATTCTGTCTGTATTTGAGGGATGTCTGTACCATGATCTATCACCAATCAGGCTATATTTTGTACATCCCTTTGTCCATTTCTTTACTTATGTGTATTATCTTTATTTATGTGCGCATGGGTTGGTGAATGAATGTCCTGGGTGTGCAGGTACCTAAGAGGCCAGCAGAGGGCATCAGATCCCAGGGAGCTGATTAGATGACTGAGTGACTACCAGACATAGTGCTAGGGTTCTCTGGACCAGCTGCAGTGCATCCTACCCATTGGTCCACCTCTCCAGCCCTTGCTTTGGTTCTTTCATTCTTGAAATACTATTACTGTGGGATACTACGAGCGATATAACTTATGTGGTATGAATGATAAAGACAAGGAGCCGTGGAGGGAAAATACTCAAGAGGAATTGACTCATTCAGGACTTAAGCTTTACTATTAAACATTAAACTTGAAAACTGAACAAAAGTAAAACAAAGTCATCCTCACATTTAGTCAGTCATCCCCATACTGCAGTCAGTCATCCCCACACTGCAGTCAGTCATCCCCACACTGCAGTCAGTCATCCCCACACTGCAGTCAGTCATCCCCACACTGCAGTCAGTCATCCCCACACTGCAGTCAGTCATCCCCATACTGCAGTCAGTCATCCCCACACTGCAGTCAGTCACCTCATGCTGTAGTTATCCCCAGGCTTTAGTCAGTCATCCACATGCTGCAGTCATCCCTATGTTGCACTCATCCTAGCACTGCAGTCAGTGATCCCCAGGCTATAGTCAGTCATCCCCACCCTGCACTCATCCCTACACTTCAGTCATCCCCACCCTGCAGTCATCCCCATGCTGCAGTCATCCCCATGCTGCAGAGGGAGCACACGCTGAGGGCTGGGGTTTGCAGAACCCACAGCATCCCAGATCACACACAGCCACCATTACCTTTGCATACGTTCCCAGCTTCAAAAGCATAATAAGACTTTTCATAGTGTAGAAGCATAAGCTCTAGCCAAGAGTGTAGACCCCCGAATGTTATCTGGAGAGAAAGTGCTATACTCACATTGTAGAAGAAGTTCACTCTCCCGACAGATCCAATCTTCCCAGTGTGGTTCATGAAACATATGTTTCCTTCGGTAGCTCCGTAAAATTCACACATCTTAATGTTTCCAAATCTGTCTAAAAATTGTCTCCACACATCACTACTCATACCGTTTCCAACTGCCAAACGCACCCGATGGTCCTTTTCCCCTTCTCTCTGTTAGGATATAGGATTTCACTTGTAAGTCATTCTGGTTCCCCACTCTCTCCTTTGCTGTTATTTATAGGACAACTGAATTTTCCTAAAAGTAAACGGGGCATGTGCAGTAGCAGGAGAGGCAAATACAATGAGGAAGCCACAAAGTTCTGTTGGAGAATTGTGTCCAGCAGGTAATGCTGGGTGTGTGGGGGTGTGTGTCTGGTTCTTCTCCATATCCGGGAGGAAAACCTTCTTTCCAAATAACAAATCACCCTTTGATGGGGGTAGACAATCTAGGGAGAGAGAAACTATGTCTTAGGATGAACCAGACTTTTAAAGGATTATGAGATATTTATTTTCATTTATTACCGGTATAATTTGGCAGCCAACAAGTAACCGCCAACTCCCAGCAGAGGAAGTAACAATAAAAATTAAGTTCTTAGAGACAATTTGACTGAAAACGAGGCAATTCGACATAATTCATATTTAGAGTGCATGACCTTCTCAACTTTTATTTGTATTCAAATTAAGGAAGAAGTGATGTCAATTAATGGAAATAATGCATATTTAAGTACAAGTAAGACTGTATTATCATTGTAATCATGGTAAATTGATAATGTGCTCAGAACTACTTGTGGGTAATAGGTAAATGCAATATTAAATGAGAATAATAATGACAAAGTAGAGAAATCAGTGGCATTGCTATTGACAATTTAATATGATTGATCAGTTGATCAGAGTCTGTTTCTCTAAGCACCACCAAAATGGTTTAAAATGGAAACAGTTTAGTCTTTAAATGCTCAAAGATAAACAGAAATGAACGGGAAGCTAATTGGGAAACTAAAGAGTGAACACATGAAACATGTGACTAGAAATGGGTGAGGTGGATGCTTAAGCCCATAGGTGGGGACCCAGGAAATGTTCCTCAATATCATGAGATTATGAGAAAGAATGAGGGAGCTCTGAAGCTTGCTGGGGAGTCTTCTGTTACTTGCTCCTTATTGCCAAATGCTAGGAAAGTTACTCTCTGAATTCCAGATATAAGGAAACCAGTTTGGGTTGAGAAGCAAACAAAACAAAAGAACATAATGAAAGTGTATTTTGGATGAGAAACCCCCTTCCCCTCATCGCAGTGACAATTTACAATGTTGTGACTTTGGACAGGTGTGGTACATAATCAGAAAAATTAGTTAAGAGAAAATATATCGACTTTGGAAGGGCATCCATGAAATGATTTAATCTCAGTTATGCTAAACCCGACGGTAAACCCTTGGGCGCCAAATACCAGGCATCTGTAATTAGATTTTAGTGCCGTTCTGAACTGCTATTAAAACATAGAGTTTTAAAGGTTAGAACATGTGAGAGGAAGTTCCACAGGTGGGTCCTGTGAAAACTGTCCCAGAGGGAAAAAATATTACTGCAGAACAGTAAGAAACCGAAAAAGAATAAATTTACCTGAACAATTTCTAAAAGGGCTGGGAGACTATCAGGCTACATACTTAAGGTTGAAAGTAACAGAAATAATAAATATCACTATGGTTCTTGAACATCTTCCAGTAAAGTTAAGTGGTAAGGAAAAAAGAGGGAAAGGGAAATGTGGAAAACAAGAGAAAAGGGGGGGGAGGATATTCTCAAAGAGGTAGGGAGGCTATTTATGGCTGGCTATTTTATATCCTATGAAAGCATATTTGAAAACCTTAAAAAACAAATCATACCTTCATCTAACTAAAAACAAAAGAGGAGCTGGCTCAGTGGTTAAGAGCACTTGCTGCCCTGTCAGGGACCCTGGATTCATTTATGGAGGAACTGAGCTCAGTTCCCAGTGCCTATGCCTGTTCACAACCATCTGTAACTGCAGTGCCAGAGGTTCTGAGGACACTATACACGTGGAGAACATGCACACAGAAACATACACATTCAATGTCTACAAAGATTTGTAAAACTAAACATGTGTATTTAGTAGAGTCGTACTAAACAGAACGCAAAGGATACTCTCAACATAGAAAAATATAATAATGTGTATAGAGCAGCAAGCGAACAAATAGCAGAAAGGAAAGGACAGGTCTAGAAAGTAGAGTACGCACACATACATGTACATGTGAATAGACACCCTTTAATGTTGATAATGCTTATAGGGTTTTTAATGTGCACAGCTAGACACAATAGCTAGGACATAAACACTCAAGGTCTATGACTAAATTAGTTTTATAAAATCACTGCATTTTTGGTAAAGTGGGAAAATACCATTTTATGATAGCATGTGACAAATGAAAGATCGATGCAGTATTTAAAGTAATTAGAGTACTCAAGTGACTCAAGGGACAGCCTTTAAGTTTCTGAGGTAAGTGTGTGAGTGTGTGTGGCATGTGTGCGTGCACGTGCATGCCGCAGCCAGCATGTGTAGGTCAGAGGACAACTTTGGGCATCAGCTCTCTCAGATATTAAACTCAGATCCTCAGGCTTGGCAGATGGAGCCTTTACCAATTGAGCCAACTTCAATAACCCAGAGGAAAACATTAAAGAAAACAAAAGACTGTATATCTAAAGAGACAGCCAATGAACGCATAATAAAAATAAGATTTCACTTAAAGATAAAAAATGAATAGGGGACAAACCACAGATAAAACAAAGAAACAAATAAAAACTAGCAACATCATAGAAGACTTAAACTCAAATATGTCAGAAAAGATATTAAATAAAAATATAAATTCTGCATAGAAAACACTTTCTTAACCCATAAATAGACGAAGTTGCACTATACATTATGTGAGAAACAGGCCTTAAGCTCCAGACACATTCTTAGTGCTGTCAGCTTGATAGGATCTAGACTCACCTGTCACACAGGCCTCTTATCCTGATGGTGAGGAAATGATTGGTTCTCTAATTGATGTAGAAGGCCCATATTAACAATGGGCAGGGGCATTCCTGAGAGAAAGGAATCCTGGACTGTGAGTGGGACCCGCTGCTAAGAAGCAGTGAGATGTTTCCTAAGAAACAAAGATGTCCATTGCCTTCTCTTTCGAGGATCGTCTTACTCTCATTAGCCTTCTATCTCTGCCATACATGTCTCGGATGTAGCCATTTGAACCCTTCCAAATGTAGTATCTCTTAATTCATGGAGGCCATAGCTGACATTGGCTGAAATGAAGGTGCTGACTGCTGGGCTCTAATCTGGAGGTGTTAGAGGAATTCACTCCTCCGTCCAGGTTCCTGGCAACCTAGTTCCTTGACGTTGTAGTATTATGGGTTTCTTTTCTGTGCCGTAGGCTAGGTGGGGGGTATCTCAGGTCACAGGAGCCTCTCTTTAGTCTTGTAACATAGGTCTATACATATAGGGTCCAGAAATCACTCATTGCTCCCCAAACCATGCTTGCAAAGTACCTAACATTCCCATGCTAAACCTTTCTCGCTTGCAGCCTCTACTTCTAAAGCCTCTAGCACTGGTTTGCATCTATGGGATAATCTTGTGATTTCAGAGTCAGAACTATAATATCTGTATGGTGTCCTTTGCCAATGTTCCTACTGAACCCATATTTAGAAACAGGACAAGAGCATCTCTGAAATGCTCTATTTTTTTTTTTTTTATTAACTTGAGTATTTCTTATATACATTTCGAGTGTTATTCCCTTTCCCAGTTTCCGGGCAAACATCCCCCTCCCCCCTCCCCTTCCTTATGGGTGTTCCCCTCCCAACCCTCCCACCATTGCCGCCCTCCCCCCATAGACTAGTTCACTGGGGGTTCAGTCTTAGCAGGACCCAGGGCTTCCCCTTCCACTGGTGCTCTTACTAGGATATTCATTGCTACCTATGGGGTCAGAGTCCAGGGTCAGTCCATGTATAGTCTTTAGGTAGTGGCTTAGTCCCTGGAAGCTCTGGTTGCTTGGTATTGTTGTACTTTTGGGGTCTCGAGCCCCTTCAAGCTCTTCCAGTTCTTTCTCTGATTCCTTCAATGGGGGACCTATTCTCAGTTCAGTGGTTTGCTGCTGGCATTCGCCTCTGTATTTGCTGTATTCTGGCTGTGTCTCTCAGGAGCGATCTACATCCGGCTCCTGTCGGTCTGCACTTCTTTGCTTCATCCATCTAGTCCAATTGGGTGGCTGTATATGTATGGGCCAAATGTGGGACAGGCTCTGAATGGGTGTTCCTTCAGTCTCTGTTTTAATCTTTGCCTCTCCCTTCCCTGCCAAGGGTATTCTTTTTCCTCATTTAAAGAAGGAGTGAAGCATTCACATTTTGATCATCCGTCTTGAGTTTCGTTTGTTCTAGGGATCTAGGGTAATTCAAGCATTTGGGCTAATAGCCACTTATCAATGAGTGCATACCATGTATGTCTTTCTGTGATTGGGTTAGTTCACTCAGGATGATATTTTCCAGTTCCAACCATTTGCCTACAAATTTCATAAACTCGTTGTTTTTGATAGCTGAGTAGTATTCCATTGTGTAGATGTACCACATTTTCTGTATCCATTCCTCTGTTGAAGGGCATCTGGGTTCTTTCCATTTTCTGGCTATTATAAATAAGGCTGCGATGAACATAGTGGAGCACGTGTCTCTTTTATATGTTGAGGCATCTTTTGGGTATATGCCCAAGAGAGGTATAGCTGGATCCTCAGGCAGTTCAATGTCCAATTTTCTGAGGAACCTCCAGACTGATTTCCAGAATGGTTTTACCAGTCTGCAATCCCACCAACAATGGAGGAGTGTTCCTCTTTCTCCACAACCTCGCCAGCATCTGCTGTCACCTGAGTTTTTGATCTTAGCCAATCGCACTGGTGTGAGGTGAAATCTCAGGGTTGTTTTGATTTGCATTTCCCTTATGACTAAAGATGTTGAACATTTCTTTAGGTGTTTCTCAGCCATTCGGCATTCCTCAGCTGTGAATTCTTTGTTTAGCTCTGAACCCCATTTTTTAATAGGGTTATTTGTTTCCCTGCGGTCTAACTTCTTGAGTTCTTTGTATATTTTGGATATAAGGCCTCTATCTGTTGTAGGGTTGGTAAAGATCTTTTCCCAATCTGTTGGTTGCCGTTTTGTCCTAACCACAGTGTCCTTTGCCTTACAGAAGCTTTGCAGTTTTATGAGATCCCATTTGTCAATTCTTGATCTTAGAGCATAAGCCATTGGTGTTTTGTTCAGGAAATTTTTTCCAGTGCCCATGTGTTCCAGATGCTTCCCTAGTTTTTCTTCTATTAGTTTGAGTGTGTCTGGTTTGATGTGGAGGTCCTTGATCCACTTCGACTTAAGCTTTGTACAGGGTGATAAGCATGGATCGATCTGCATTCTTCTACATGTTGCCCTCCAGTTGAACCAGCACCATTTGCTGAAAATGCTATCTTTTTTCCATTGGATGGTTTTGGCTCCTTTGTGAAAAATCAAGTGACCATAGGTGTGTGGGTTCATTTCTGGGTCTTCAATTCTATTCCATTGGTCTATCTGTCTGTCTCTGTACCAATACCATGCAGTTTTTATCACTATTGCTCTGTAATACTGCTTGAGTTCAGGGATAGTGATTCCCCCTGAAGTCCTTTTATTGTTGAGGATAGCTTTAGCTATCCTGGGTTTTTTGTTATTCCAGATGAATTTGCAAATTGTTCTGTCTAACTCTTTGAAGAATTGGATTGGTATTTTGATGGGGATTGCATTGAATCTGTAGATTGCTTTTGGTAAAATGGCCATTTTTACTATATTAATCCTGCCAATCCATGAGCATGGGAGATCTTTCCATCTTCTGAGGTCTTCTTCAATTTCTTTCTTCAGTGACTTGAAGTTCTTATTGTACAGATCTTTTACTTGCTTGGTTAAAGTCACACCGAGGTACTTTATATTATTTGGGTCTATTATGAAGGGTGTCGTTTCCCTAATTTCTTTCTCGGCTTGTTTCTCTTTTGTATAGAGGAAGGCAACTGATTTATTTGAGTTAATTTTATACCCAGCCACTTTGCTGAAGTTGTTTATCAGCTTTAGTAGTTCTCTGGTGGAACTTTTGGGATCACTTAAATATACTATCATATCATCTGCAAATAGTGATATTTTGACCTCTTCTTTTCCGATCTGTATCCCTTTGATCTCCTTTTGTTGTCTGATTGCTCTGGCTAGAACTTCAAGAACTATATTGAATAAGTAGGGAGAGAGTGGGCAGCCTTGTCTAGTCCCTGATTTTAGTGGGATTGCTTCAAGTTTCTCTCCATTTAGTTTAATGTTAGCAACTGGTTTGCTGTATATGGCTTTTACTATGTTTAGGTATGGGCCTTGAATTCCTATTCTTTCCAGGACTTTTATCATGAAGGGGTGTTGAATTTTGTCAAATGCTTTCTCAGCATCTAATGAAATGATCATGTGGTTCTGTTCTTTCAGTTTGTTTATATAATGGATCACGTTGATGGTTTTCCGTATATTAAACCATCCCTGCATGCCTGGGATGAAGCCTACTTGATCATGGTGGATGATTGTTTTGATGTGCTCTTGAATTCGGTTTGCCAGAATTTTATTGAGTATTTTTGCGTCGATATTCATAAGGGAAATTGGTCTGAAGTTCTCTTTCTTTGTTGTGTCTTTGTGTGGTTTAGGTATAAGAGTAATTGTAGATTCGTAGAAGGAATTCGGTAGGGCTCCATCTGTTTCAATTTTGTGGAATAGTTTGGATAATATTGGTATGAGGTCTTCTATGAAGGTTTGATAGAATTCTGCACTAAACCCATCTGGACCTGGGCTCTTTTTGGTTGGGAGACCTTTAATGACTGCTTCTATTTCCTTAGGAGTTATGGGGTTGTTTAACTGGTTTATCTGTTCCTGATTTAACTTTGATACCTGGTATCTGTCTAGGAAATAGTCCATTTCCTGAAGATTTTCAAATTTTGTTGAATATAGGTTTTTATAGTAAGATCTGATGATTTTTTGAATTTCCTCTGAATCTGTAGTTATGTCTCCCTTTTCATTTCTGATTTTGTTAATTTGGACGCACTCTCTGTGTCCTCTCGTTAGTCTGGCTAAGGGTTTATCTATCTTGTTGATTTTCTCAAAGAACCAACTTTTGGTCCTGTTGATTCTTTCTATGGTCCTTTTTGTTTCTACTTGGTTGATTTCAGCTCTGAGTTTGATTATTTCCTGCCTTCTACTCCTCCTGGGTGTATTTGCTTCTTTTTGTTCTAGAGCTTTTAGGTGTGCTGTCAAGCTGCTGACATATGCTCTTTCCTGTTTCTTTCTGCAGGCACTCAGCGCTATGAGTTTTCCTCTTAGCACAGCTTTCATTGTGTCCCATAAGTTTGAGTATGTTGTATCTTCATTTTCATTAAATTCTAAGAAGTTTTTAATTTCTTTCTTTATTTCTTCCTTGACCAGGTTATCATTGAGTAGAGCATTGTTCAATTTCCACGTATATGTGGGCATTCTTCCCTTATTGTTATTGAAGACCAGTTTTAGGCCGTGGTGGTCCGATAGCACGCATGGGATTATTTCTATCTTTCTGTACCTGTTGAGGCCCGTTTTTTGACCAATTATATGGTCAATTTTGGAGAAAGTACCATGAGGAGCTGAGAAGAAGGTATATCCTTTTGCTTTAGGATAGAATGTTCTATAAATATCCGTTAAGTCCATTTGGCTCATGACTTCTCTTAGTCTGTCGACATCACTGTTTAATTTCTGTTTCCATGATCTGTCCATTGATGAGAGTGGGGTGTTGAAATCTCCCACTATTATTGTGTGAGGTGCAATGTGTGTTTTGAGCTTTAGTAAGGTTTCTTTTACGTATGTAGGTGCCCTTGTATTTGGGGCATAGATATTTAGGATTGAGAGTTCATCTTGGTGGATTTTTCCTTTGATGAATATGAAGTGTCCTTCCTTATCTTTTTTGATGACTTTTAGTTGGAAATTGATTTTATTTGATATTAGAATGGCTACTCCAGCTTGCTTCTTCTGACCATTTGCTTGGAAAGTTGTTTTCCAGCCTTTCACTCTGAGGTAGTGTCTGTCTTTGTCTCTGAGGTGTGTTTCCTGTAGGCAGCAGAATGCAGGGTCCTCGTTGCGTATCCAGTTTGTTAATCTATGTCTTTTTATTGGGGAGTTGAGGCCATTGATATTGAGAGATATTAAGGAATAGTGATTATTGTTTCCCTTTATATTCATATTTGGATGTGAGGTTATGTTTGTGTGCTTTCATTCTCTTTGTTTTGTTGCCAAGACGATTAGTTTCTTGCTTCTTCTAGGGTATAGCTTGCCTCCTTATGTTGGGCTTTACCATTTATTATCCTTTGTAGTGCTGGATTTGTAGAAAGATATTGTGTAAATTTGGTTTTGTCATGGAATATCTTGGTTTCTCCATCAATGTTAATTGAGAGTTTTGCTGGATACAGTAACCTGGGCTGGCATTTGTGTTCTCTTAGGGTCTGTATGACATCAGTCCAGGATCTTCTGGCCTTCATAGTTTCTGGCGAGAAGTCTGGTGTGATTCTGATAGGTCTCCCTTTATATGTTACTTGACCTTTTTCCATTACTGCTTTTAATATTCTTTATTTTGTGCGTTTGGTGTTTTGACAATTATGTGACGGGAGGTGTTTCTTTTCTGGTCCAATCTATTTGGAGTTCTGTAGTCTTCTTGTATGCCTATGGGTATCTCTTTTTTTAGGTTAGGGAAGTTTTCTTCTATGATTTTGTTGAAGATATTTACTGGTCCTTTGAGCTGGGAGTCTTCACTCTCTTCTATACCTATTATCCTTAGGTTTGATCTTCTCATTGAGTCCTGGATTTCCTGTATGTTTTGGACCAGTAGCTTTTTCCGCTTTACATTATCTTTGACAGTTGAGTCAATGATTTCTATGGAATCTTCCGCTCCTGAGATTCTCTCTTCCATCTCTTGTATTCTGTTGGTGAAGCTTGTATCTACAGCTCCTTGTCTCTTCTTTTGGTTTTCTATATCCAGGGTTGTTTCCATGTGTTCTTTCTTGATTGCTTCTATTTCCATTTTTAATTCCTTCATCTGTTTGATTGTGTTTTCCTGGAATTCTTTCAGGGATTTTTGCCATTCCTCTCTGTAGGCCTCTACTTGTTTATTAATGATTTCCTGTGTTTCCCTAAGTGTGTTCATGTCTTTCTTGAAGTCCTCCAGCATCATGATCAAATATGATTTTGAAACTAGATCTTGCTTTTCTGGTGTGTTTGGATATTCCATGTTTGTTTTGGCGGGAGAATTGGGCTCCGATGATGGCATGCAGTCTTGGTTTCTGTTGCTTGGGTTCCTGCGCTTGCCTCTCGCCATCAGATTATCTCTAGTGTTACTTTGTTCTGCTATTTCTGACAGTGGCTAGACTGACCTATAAGCCTGTGTGTCAGGAGTGCTGTAGACCTGTTTTCCTCTCTTTCAGTCAGTTATGGGGACAGTGTGTTCTGCTTTCCGGCGTGTAGTTTTTCCTCTCTACAGGTCTTCAGCTGTTCTTGTGGGCCTGTGTCTTGAGTTCACCAGGCAGCTTTCTTGCAGCAGAAAATTTGGTCTTACCTGTGGTCCCGAGGCTCAGGTTCGCTCGTGGGGTGCTGCCCAGGGGCTCTCTGCAGCGGCAGCAACCAGGAAGACCTGTGCCGCCCCTTCCAGGAGCTTCAGTGCACCAGGGTTCCAGATGGTCTTTGGCTTTTTCCTCTGGCGTCCGAGATGTGTGTGCAGGGAGCAGTCTCTTCTGGTTTCCCAGGCTTGTCTGCCTCTCTGAAGGTTTAGCTCTCCCTCCCACGGGATTTGGGTGCAGAGAACTGTTTATCCGGTCTGTTTCCCTCAGGTTCCGGCGGTGTCTCAGGCACAGGGGTCCTGCCGCTCCTGGGCCCTCCCCCACGGGAGCCCAGAGGCCTTATACAGTTTCCTCTTGGGCCAGGGATGTGGGCAGGGGTGAGCAGTGTTGGTGGTCTCTTCCGCTCTGCAGCCTCAGGAGTGCCCACCTGACCAGGCGGTTGGGTCTCTCTCTCACCAGGTCTGGGAGCAGAGAGCTGCTGCGGGCCGGGATCCGCGGGTGTGGGACTTCCGGTAAACACAGGCCGTGCCTCCTAGAGAAATTCTGCTTCCGTGTCCCAAGCTCACCAGGCAGCTTTCTTGCAGCAGAAAGTTTGGTCTTACCTGTGGTCCCGAGGCTCAGGTTCGCTCGTGGGGTGCTGCCCAGGGGCTCTCTGCAGTGGCAGCAACCAGGGAGACCTGTGCCGCCCCTTCCGGGAGCTTCAGTGCACCAGGGTTCCAGATGGTCTTTGGCTTTTTCCTCTGGCGTCCGAGATGTGTGTGCAGGGAGCAGTCTCTTCTGGTTTCCCAGGCTTGTCTGCCTCTCTGAAGGTTTAGCTCTCCCTCCCACGGGATTTGGGTGCAGAGAACTGTTTATCCGGTCTGTTTCTTTCCTATTTTTTAATCCTACAACTCTGAAGCAAAGAGACGAAAGGAACTGCTGCTATGAATGAAGCCAGACCTGCATGTCATGACTTAGTGCTGGACGAGGAAGCCAAGGAATGCAGGCTTGTGCCTCCGTTCAGCTTCAGCTTTTAAGAACAGGGCAAACTAGTATTTGCTGCCAGAAATCAGAACTATATTTATGTGCGTGAAGACAAAGCCTAAGGAAAAACTCCATGGAGGAATGTCTTTAAGTAAATAAGTAAATTCCATCAAGAGAGTTAAAGGATTAAGGCATCCTATTGAGAAATTTCAACTACAGTGCAGAATAGAAGGAAAATTAGTGGCCATTTTAATAATGCTAAGTTAAAAAATAAAATTATAGCTATTATATGAGGAACAAATCAATGAGTTGAGTTTAACTTATATGTGTCTCAGCTGAAAAATTAGTATATTTTAAATAGTTTCAAACACTAATATTTTAAGTGTACTGGCATTATACTAAGATTATAGCTTTTCTGTCAGTTTGACAGAGGTAGGACTCATCTGGGGAGAGGAAACTTCAACTGAGAAAATGCCTCCCAAGACTGGCCTGTAGACAAGTCTTGGGTCATTGTCTTGATTGATGACTGATGTAGGATCAGCCCCTGTGGATGGTGTCACTCCAGTGAAGATGGTCCTCAGTCACATAAGAAAGAAAACTGTGTAGCCATGGAGAGCAATCCAGCGAGTAGCATTGGTCCATGCTCCATGGCCTCTGCTTTCCTTCCTGCCTTGAGGTCCTGCCCTGACTTCCCTGTATGATGGACAGACAACTGTAAGGTGAAATGAATCCTTTCCTCCTCAAATTGCTTTTCTTCCTTTCTTTTTGTAGTCACAGCAAAGGAATGCATGTGGCTATGTGAACGAAAACCAAGTGGATGACAGTTAAAATGGAAGTAAAATGACAAAATGATAGCATGCACAGTTTATTTAGACACACGGATAAAACAAAAAATAAAACCTTTCTTGAATATATTAAAATCAATATATCAAAATCTTGAATATCTAAAATCCTTTATAGATCAAGGATTAAAAGGTGGGATGCTTCATAATCTTGAGTTCTCCTTCATTTAAAAATTATTTATAGTTTTCAATTGAGTGTAGGGTGTATATATGTACAGTGTATGCACACACTTCGGGGTGGCTGAGCCCACCATGAAATGTGGAGACCGGAAGAGGATGATGAACATCTTTCTCTATCACTTCATGTTTTTGATCCAGGGTTTCTCCCTGAACTTGGAGCTCAACTTTTGGCTAAGTTGGCTGACAAGTGAGGTCCCAGCAACTGAATGGTTTTTGTCTCAAATGCTGTCGTTATGGCCAAGCAAGGCTCTACTGCGCTTTGTAGGAGAGTGTTAGGAATTTGATCTCCGGTCATGTTGTTTCCAGCCCTAGCAATGTTACCCACTGAGACACCTCTTCAAATCTCTTTCAACTTAGTTGTGCATATGTGGGTCTATCTCTTAGAGCTGGGGTAACTGTGGTTTGAGACTCCTAACCTGGGTTCTCGGAGCTGAAGTCTGGTCCTGAGCGATCCTAGTACCACTCTTAGGGCCTAAGCCATTTCTCTAGCTCCTCTTTCAACCTTTTAACTGTGCAAAATGACAACTTCAATTTTAAAAACAATAGGGATAAATAGAATAAGATCAAAGGTCACAGAATCCTTTGAAATGTGTTCCATGAGTAGTTGATCAAAGGAGCTTCAGGTGACCTCTGGGGACAGAGAAAGAAACTCACTTGGTGAGAGCAGCTCCTTCCCACACAGCCCAAAGCAGCTATCCTGGTCCTGCCTCCTGGGAGCCTGTAGCTATTGCTTCTCTGGAATGGAACTAATTCTTGGACTTTGCACTACTATTTTTCTGAATAAGACAGTTACATTGCCAGTCTTATGATTTGTTTTGCTTAAGCAGACAGCAATCTTTTATATGGCATAATTCTTGGGTGATGTTCAAGTTAGAGATGGGTTTCATCAAGAATCACTGTGAAATGTGTTGGCAAAGTACTGAAGCCAATATAGAATGGAGTCTGTAAATCAGATTCCACAGGCTTGAACTTGTATGGGTTATGGTTTTATAAATATATATCTTTCAATGGGAGAAATAGTTTTCTCAATACTCTAGCTCATATACAAAGCCAAATAAATCAAAAGGCTTGCCAGATCCTCTTAGTCCAAAATGTCAATTTTGTTCCTCTGATGCTTAGGCCTTCTTTACTCTACTCATGTTTTCTTTAAAAGAAAAGCTTCAGGGTATGGAAAGATGATTCAGCAATTAAGAGCATTAACTGCTCTTGCAGAGGACCCAGGTTTGACACCCAGGACCCACATGGTAGCTGATAGCTGTCTGTGACCCAGCCGCAGAAGACCTGACCCCCTCTTCTGGCCTCCATGGGCACCAGGCCTGTAAGTGAGGCAGGAAGCTACCAGTATCCCTTAAAGTAAATTTAAAAAGAAAGCAAGCAAAAAGAAAAAGAAGAAAACGGGTGATTGTCCTTAGAGAGTAAACAGAACCAATGCGCGATGCTGCAGAAAAAGAGAATTACAGATGATACAGAAAACTTGTAAACTGAAGAGAAAAGGAAATAAAGCCTAAAATTTTACCATACAATATTATTTTTACAGATCCACCTATGTGCACTGATAAAATTACACCGTGGTGTAGCTATACATTCTGCCTTGGTGCTGTGTTCTGCATACTGTTCCAAACTGTAGGCTGGTTTTAATCATTGCTTTTCCTATTGCTCTGACTAAAAATCCTGTTGAAAGAAACCTAAAGGAGAATGTGTTTATTTTGGCTCCCAGTTCAAGGCCATATGATGACAGCAACACAGGCAGAAGGAGCTTGAAGCACCTGGTCACACAGCACCTCAAATCAGAAAGAATGGGAATATACATCAATGCTCAACTCACTCCGTCTTGTAGGGTTCGGGATCTCCACCAGGGCATGGTCCAGGCCACAGTTAGATAGGTCTTCCCGCATCGGTTAATCTGTTGAATGTCCAGAAGCTAAATAATCCCTTGTTTACTGCTCCAGTTAGCAGCCAGACCTGGGAGAGTGGCGCCTAGAAATGAGGCGGACTAAACTCTAATGCAATAGTTAACTCTATTCAGAGCCTCAGGAAATTTATCCTCTGAGGATTCAGAAAGGTCACCTCAGCAAATTCTCATGAGGTCATGTATACAATAACAAGGACAAACCATACAGGGCAAGGATCTGTTTGCCCATGGAAGTACATAAACAAATAACTGTAGCCAGATGTAATGAATAATCTGAGGTAAACTCATTCCTCCTTGCTACACTGGGAAGGATCATGAAAACCCGACCCAGGAACAATTTTATGTTTCTGAAGAAACTGAGATCACAAGACTTATCTTGTTCTCTTGGAATTTTCTCATAGGCACTCAGAATTCTCCTTATATGACTCCACTCCTGAACTGTGTCTGACAATCCCTCACAGGATTGACAATCCCTCACAGCCGCCACTCTCCCAGGTCCGCCTGCCAACTAGAGCAGTAAACAAGGGATTATTTAGCTTCTGGACATTCAATAGATTAACCAATGCGGGAAGACCTATCTAACTGTGGCCTGGACAGGTAGGACTGTCTCAGGTGATTCCAGATGTTGTTGCTTTGCCTATTAACCCCAACTACGACAGCTGTCATCCCTCAAGCACACGATTCCCCACGATTATAGAATTACCAGATAATTATACCATGGTTTGTTTCCTTATCATTTATTTTCTGATTACCATATCATTTTCAAATCTTCACCGTTATTACTACTACTAAACTGATCTCCATGCCTGCCATCCCAGGAATGGATACATCACAGAGGGTGGATCTGAGACAGGAGGTCTGGTAAGACTTTGAAGCAATTACTTAATACTGAGTCCGAGGCCAATGTGGATTACAACGTGAGCCCCTGTGCAAAAAGCAAACCACAGTGACAACAAAATAATACCAATGACATGTAATATCTTTTCGATGAATCTATATTTCGTGAAGATACATTCCTAGAGGAGATCACTGGTAAATATTGTATTGCTATGTTACCAAATTACTGTCTTCCTTGGAAGTTGAGCTGACTACCACTTTAACAAATTAAAAGCTAAGGATTTTCACTTAAAACATCATTCCATAAGAAGACACAATATTTTGCAGGCTTAGTTGACTGTGTTCAAGCAAATTGAATTCTTTCTGCTTACTGATGTACTCAACAGATACACTGTTTTAATAGCTACCAAGATTCTTCTCAGCATTATTTTCTTTTTAATGTTGTAATCATCATTCATTTTGTATTTAAATATAATCTTTCCTGCTCTTGTTTATACCCTTCATTTAATATTAGCATACTCCTATCACATAAGTAGCAATAATAATAATGACTAGAATATTTCCCCTGCCTCTTCATACTAAACTATTAAGTACATCAATGTAGTGTTAACTTTACAACAAAGGCTCAGCTTCTTTTATCTCAGGGACTGAGTCACATCATGAATGGTCAGCTTTAGATTCTATTAGTGTAGTCTTAAATCCTACACTGCACTTGAAAACACTCGCAAGCACAGATATTCTCCAGCTCAGCGGTCTTTCAGCCCTTCTTGCTAGACAGATAAGCAAAATCCTTTAAATTATTCCCAGCAACTACTTGAAAACCCAAACACATGCCCTTCTGGATGTAAAGCACAGCGAAATTATGTTCCTGAGTGATATAAAGCTATTATTTCACAGGTCATTGAGTTAATTATTGAAAGTTACCACAGTCGTGATACACGATTTTGTTTCCTTAACTCAGATCACTGGCACAGAAATGGGTGTGCACAAGTGAAAATGATTTACTTACGGTAATGAAAATGCAACATCCCAAATCTCTATCACAGCCCTGAAAGTGAATCCTATTGGACACACACGTCCATACATAATCACTCTCACACATACGTACATATATGAAAGGAAGGAAAGAAAAAAATGAAAGCTTTAAAAATCTTATTTGCGCATGAACAGAATTTTGCTTTATGTAGGTGTCTAATATTATCATGAAGTCTAAATCAAGGTTTAGTGAACTACAGCCTTCAAAGAGTACAACTGGTCTACCTGTTTGTTTCAAACATTTTGATAATAGCCATAGGTTTTATTTGGAGATCACCTATGGCATTTTTGAGATACATAGGCAGAGTCATGTAATTGTGAGGCACTGGGATCCATAAAGCTAAAAATATTTGTTATTTGTTATTATGGATCTTTATAGAACAAGCTTGATGTCCTTTCTCCTAAATCACAATTAAAGTACAAAACCTTTATTTTTCACACAAACAGTACCAACTAGTTAAGTTGGCACAGTTTTCACAGTGACCTTAACTAATTTCATTGTCACTCTGGAACTGAGATGTGCAGCCTGAGAGTTTGAGCACTGGGTACACACTCTCTTCATGGAGGTCACTATGTGAAGGACAGTCAGGTCAGTCACATGAAGGGGTTTATTTGAAAGAAGTTGAGAGAACAAGTGTTTCCCAGCATCCAGAAGAAGGGATGTGGACTGTACACTCAGAATGCATGCTATGATTACAGCACACATCCTCTAACATCCAAGGGTAAGAAAAGAAAACTGTTATTTCTTCAGGAAATGTTCCCATAAACATTCTAGTCAATCTATGTGAGACCCCTTAAAAAGCCATCGATGTCCATTGAGGACAAGATCCTCAATATGGAGTGTAAGCCTAGAAAAGTGATACAGATTCTTTCGATGATTTTTTTCTACGGTATTTTTTCTCTGACAGTTACAGACTTTTATTTATTAATGTTTGCAGACTTGAAGAAGTCTCAAAAGTCCACACTTCATTTTACTAAAACTAAAACAGTGGTTTCAGTCAAAGGAGGCATCCAAACATGAGCTCTGATGCACTGCCTTTCTCTTACGTTTCTGGAAAATCACACAGAACCCTTTACATCTTTACCCTCAAGTCTTACACATGTGTGGAAAGAATGAGAGGAAGATGGATGATGAATAGATGATATATAGAAAAAAGTAGATATATAGATGATAGATTAGACAGATGATGATAGATGACATGTAAATAGATTAAATAGATACATGCATATATGATAGATATAGATAATAGATAGATAGACGATAGGTAGATAGATGATAGATAGATAGATGATTGATAGATACATAGATACATAGATCGATGATAGATTAAATAGAGCCAACTAAGAACCACAGAAAATACTTACTCCTCAGCCATTTAAAGTCATGCTTAACAGTTAAACAGATTTTCTGACACTGTCAGAGCTTCTCTCAGAGATATCCTATGGCTTAGTTCTCAGTAGACATGCCCATGTGGCTTTCAGTACAAAGTGCAGACTGGCGTGATCACAACCACAAAGGAGTCACACCAACACTGAAGCTCTGGTTGCTTTTTTAAAAAAAAATACATAGATAGATAGATAAATAAATAAGTACATGAATAAATGAATAAATAAATAAATCCCTCTTTGCTAAATGACTATCTGGTGCAGCAGGGACTGAAGGGAAGTTACCTCCTACCAGGTCAGCAATTCCTTCCCAGAAATAGTCTTGTCCTTCCAGAACACAGACTCCCATCCAACTTAGAAGCCGTAATACAACTGGGCTGAAGACCCTCTTTAGATGCTCACAGGAACTGACACTTCAGAGTTTCTCTGACATGCAGAAATTCTGCATAACTTTCAGTTTTAAGGAGCTAAGAATGTTCGTTGCTACATATAAAGGTAGAAGCAAGACACACAGAATGCAAAACCAAATGTCTGTTGCCTACAGCCCAGCGTGCAGAGCTGCTCACTGTAGAAAACAGGGTTCCATTCTGAAATGGTCATCTAAAAGCATAAGCAGCAGATGATGGGGATTTTTCCCCTCTACTCTGATTCTAGGTAAGATCTTTTGGCCCTAAAGCCTATCCATAACGTGCATGCATGTCCCCAACACACTTATGCCTCTTTAAGAAAAACGTGTGTTCCAACAGTTGGCTTTCCTTTCAAACAATATACTAAGACAGTACAAGAAGCAAGTTAGGTAGTGTGAGCGCAAAAGATATCATGTGTGTGTGTGTGTGTGTGTGTGTGTGTGTGTGTGTGTGTGTGTGTGTGTGAAAGAGAGAGAGAGTGAGGGAGAGAGAGAGAGAGAGAGAGAGAGAGAGAGAGAGAGAGATAAGAAAGGGTAATGAAACCAAATATTCTTTAAGTAGATACAGACTTGCTAATAAGAAAAAAATATAGATGGCTTCTGACAAAAGGAGACAAATAGACAGAAAGTCTCCCCATGATGAACTCTAAGCTCATGAATAAAATCCTCCTGGAGTCCAGGCTATCCACATTCATTCTTTTCTATGTTCATCTGTCCTGTGCAATCACACCTACTTATTACATTTTTATTTAGGGCTCCCAGTCTGGCTTCATCTGGACTGTATATAATGAGTGGAAACAGCAGTGTTAATATTTTAACCCTGGAAAAGAGAAGAGCTATCGTAGTTCACCATCCACCCACACCTTGGCAAACACGCTGAGAGAGGGCACTCAGGCCAGAGGTGTAGCTCAGAGTCCTGGCTCTGCTGTCCTTCCTTGCAAAGGGGAGCATGCTCTATAGTTCCTCCGGAAAGGGTTCGTGTTGATTTGATTAAAGAAGAAAAGAACACATCTTAGTTGACAAGAGAGTTTAGAGAGTCAGAAAGTTGATTTGCTTTTGTTTCTTTTTGTTTGTTTTTAGCATTGATGAAGATAAATGAGACCAGAACAAAGCCAAGGACAGAATAAGCAAATAAATCACAAAGACAAACCCCAGACTCTGTCAAATCTCCACCTGTACCTATTTTTCATGCAGCAGCAACTGATCAAAGGAATGTCAGCATGACTGCCCGGGTGGGAGAGGGGCAGGGGATGAGTACAGGATAAAGTTTCCTTTCAACATTAAAAAAAAAAAAGGAAGCGTAATATACCTAGTGTAACCATGTACTCAAGACTAGGGATTTTTCAACATTTTCTACTTTCAACTTGAAATTATTTTTCTGTAAATCTATGCATCTAGTTTCACACATTGGAATTTGACTCAAGTCTGAACCTGATCTTGGTACAGGACAAAGCGTATTATTCACACTTCCTTGGGTGGCCCTCTCCTCTTATTTCCTTGGACTTTTGTATTTCTTTTGTCTTGTATCCTATAAATGCCTGTGTGTTTGGTAAATTCTCCTCTGGAGGATTGTGCGGTGAAGGCAAAGAAAGCTTCTTCTGTCTGAGGCCCTCGGTGTCTCCACAGCACTATTTTACCTGAGGTTGTTTACACAGATAACGGCAAAGCTCCCCGATGTACTGAAACACAGTCACGTTGTACTTCCTGCAATCATTCCAAAACTGGCTCGCAGAGAATTTCTTCTTTAGCACACACGTGGCACCTATGAGAAGGGATTGGAAAACAGGCATTGAGTTAACGCGACCCACAATGGAGGGTGATGTCCTAACAGATCCTCTCACTTCCCAGGCTCTCATGCCTCATCCTTGGTCACTGGTAACAAACTCATTTGGAAACGTGACCTCTAAGATCCATGTCTTAGTGTAGTCACCTGGTATCAAAAGCAAATGTACTTGTTGCAATTTGTGGAATGGAAATCAAAATCAGTAATTACATTTTTTTCTACTACAGCATTCCAAGTACAGGTATACTCCCACAGCCGTGGAAGCACATGCAAATACTACCACAGCATTGGAAGTACATGTATGCACACTACCACATGACCGGAAGTACATGTATACTACCATGGGCACAGGGCGGGTCATCCATCCTCCTTCTCAGAGATGAATGGTACTGCATCACTTTATCTTTGCACAAAAACATGCAGTTTATTGTGAAGACTTTAAAGCAGCTCATGATACCCCGAAGTCAAGATTTAATAAGCTGTGCTAAAATCCCATCAACAATGGGTATAGAACCTAGTTTTAATCACATTTTAATGCGAAGTCCATTTTTGATTGGGATGTAATTCACAATTTAAAGTCTACAATCCAGAGTTTTCTCATGTAGTCACAAAGGCGCCATTGTCATCATCATCTAATTCTAGAACATTTGTTTTAATTTCCCCCAAAAGGACCATCATCACCTTAGCAGTCTTTCTAACTTACAATTCCTTTTACCCAACTCCCTCTACCTAACGTGCCCTACCCAACTCCCTTACCCTTGGTGATTATTTATGAACATCTGCCTCTAAACTTTCCTGCTCTGGACTAGTGTGACATATTGTGTCTGGTCTTTTTCTTTACTATAAAATGTGGTTTGGGTCTGTTTGTCTTGTAGCATGTATCAGTACTCCATCCTCTTCATGGTTGAATGTATCTATGGCTATGTAATATTTTGTTTGTTTGCACATCACTGTGTATATTTGGCACGCTTCTTCTCTTGGCCATCAACAATAATAGGCACACCCATGGCCAAGTGTGACTTCATGTTTCAGGTCCCTTGGACATGTATCCATGAGTAGAATCACTTGATCTTATGACTACCCCATGTTTTCTGCCTCTAAGTTCTAAAATGGGTACCCACACTTGTTTTCATGCTCTCCTTCACAGCGGATGGAGTCTTGCTTCCAGCCCTGTCTCTGATTGTTCAAGAAGAGATGCTAGAGGCAGTTAGTAAACCAGCCTAAGGCATTCCATAGCTCAGTCCGTAACAGCTACGGTGTGGCAGTTGGGTTCTTGGGGCTGGCAGTGAATTCACTGCAACAGACTTCAAGAACAGACCTAGGTAAAATGCCTCTCTTTCACAAAGGATCTCTCTCTCTCTCTCTCTCTCTCTCTCTCTCTCTCTCTCTCTCTCCCCCTCTCCCCCTCCCTCCCTCTCTTTCTTTCCTTCTCTCCCTCCTTTCCCTCCCCATCCATCTCTCCCTCTCACTATCCCTCTCTCCCTTTCCCCCTCCCTCCTTCTTTCTGTTATACTAAAGTCAGGGGCTCTTATCTGTCATCTGGTTTCCTTAACTCTCACAAAGGTGATTTATGTGTATGTGTATGGATGAGTATCTTGCTGCGTCCGTGGAGAAATGACTATGATCCTACACCCACTTCTAACAACCCAGTTTTGACTACAATGCATGTCTCTATACATATTCCTATACGTGCTTTGAACAATTGATACTGATTTTATGTGATCACAGCCTGAATGACTTGCAATCAGTCATAGGTCAGGTGTATACTAGCAGCCATTAATGCTAGCTCTATTATTTTGGAGCTAGCAAATGAAACATCATCCTGCAGGTCTGCAAATGGAATCTACTAAATCATAAACTGTATCTATCACAAGACTTCTGGGATAGACTGTGGGGAGAGAAGAAACTGGCCTTACAACTCATCTATGTAATACAATCCAGTCCTTCTTGCCTGAAAGAGGTGGAGCCTAGTTCCCGATGTTCATATCTAGAATCCTGTCTGAGCTTTGACTTGTTCTGCTCAGCAGAATGCTGCTGAGGTTATCTTTGTGGTCTCAGAGATTGTCCTAAGCTATTATGTAACTGACATATGTATTCACTGTGACTGACTGTCTGGAGATCTGGGGACTAATTACCAGAGAATGAGCAACCACAAGGAAAAGGAGTCTATTCCACAAAGGCAAATGCCCACAATGCTGTTTTTTATGGTTTAAGAATATGCTATGTTACAAAAATGTGTCATTTCCACAAATAGTATATTGAAATTGTGCAATATGTACAGTCCCTTCAAATTCTATGAACTTACAAGTTCTAATGAACATAATCCCTGATTAAACATTATGATGACTTATCAAAAAACACTTACCCAACTCAACACATCCACCAATTCCAAGGAGAGCCCCTGAGCTATGGTACAGAGGGAGGGTTATATAAACAATGTCATCAGCTGTACAGCCAAACGCCCATAGCCCAAAAGATCCCTTCAACACTTGGAACTGGCTAATCACAGCTGCTTTGGGTAGACCTGGGAGAGAAAGAAAGACTCATTAGCCCACACGCGTTCTCGAAGGGATTGCCATCCAAGTTAAAGATCACACAAATTGACCTCAGCAAAGTAAATTGTCATAATTATGGGGAGATGGAATATATGTGAAGAAAAATTATCTTGGCTAGCTTATATGCTTTAGAAAAAAGCTTTATATATGAGTTTATCTTTGTATATGAGCTTATTTTCTCATAATCATTGGAAATTTAGCAGCTTTTTTCTAGCTTCCATCAACCTATAGCCTATAGCTAAGAATGCTTTAAAGCATATTGAAAAAATTTTCCCGCTTTGCTGTAGTCGAATGTCCTCACTGTATTTTCTGAATGGATTGACTTATACGTTCCTTTGTTCTGTAGCTTCAGTGGCAGAATATGGCTTCCAGAGTACCTTGAACCTGTTATGTAGGATCATGGTCTGTCATATAGTGTTCAGAATAAACTATTTCTCATTCTTTTAAGTGTAGTTGCTATTTTTATGTATATATATATATATGAAAGATTACATGTAGATCTATGAAAGAAAGATTATCCTCATACTAACTACACAAAAGATTGACACAAAAATACATCAAATTATTCTAGAGTCTAAAATATATTATAGAACGTTCTAGAGATTGGTAGAATATGCTAAAATAATGGAAGAAATGCTAACATCTGAAAACATGTGCCCTCAAATGAGAGGGATCGTAATAAAATCTAAATGTTGTAAAGCAGTTTTCCAGAGAGCAATTCCTCCAAATAGGATTCTCATCATGAACCATTCACTTTGTCATGTTTAAACATGTCTTGTCATATGATTCTTTAAAAATTCAGGGTTCATGAAATATGTTGGAACTCTTCCATAGAATTCATGAGCCAAACAACATTTTCTTCTCTGTCTAGCCTTCTTCCACATATAATGTTTCTCAGAAAATGTAGAGTTGTAAGCAATATCCAAATGTTTGCAATTTTCATAGTGCTTTAAGTACTGCCATCTACAGACTGATATTTTCTTTATTGCTTTTGAATTTGTTGTTACCATGTTTGAATATGTGAGTGTAAGAAATTCATCCAACAAAAAAATCTGAAATGTTAACATATATGATATTGTATGATGTTTGAACATTAGCACTTTTATGTGTTTCAAGCTATATATCTCTATCATGGAACACTATTTGTCTTTCTGTTGATAAATATCATTACTTTAATTAATTCATTTGATTTGATTGTATCCTACTCTTCTTGGTGTTTAAAGTGTCTTAGTTTTTCAAACAATTTCCTGCACAGGCTTCCATTTTGAATCTACCTTATTTCTTCCACATTAAGGCTTGAAATGTGGCTAAGTGGAATGTTGGTTTGGCTCCCTCGGTTAGCATTCATGGGTATGCAGCCCTGAATCTAAACCCTAGAGCACAGAAACTAACAAGCTATATCATTAATAAACTCATTGGCTTCATATAATATTAAGGGGATGAGGCCAATCAGGGGGTTTTCCTGGAGGCGGGCAGGGAAGCCAAGCCCGAGAAATCATAGGAGGCATCAAAGGACAGTCAGTCTCAGTCCGTGGAGACTTCAAATGCCCTCCAGGAGCTCCCAAGTCTGTCTTGTTCTGTACCAGCTCTGAAATTCCTGACAGACTTCATGCTCTACCTCATTAATGGGATCAGACTTGACCTTACATATGAAGATGGGTTGATTTTTGCCACTAACTCAAAATCATGTTCTTTCCCAAAAGATATCTTTGTAATTACTCCCATTAGCTTGGTCTTTTACAGCCTACACTGAAAATCTCTCCAAATTTCCTCCTCAAAAACTACATGTAAATATGTGAAGTGAGACTAGCTTTAGCCATGATTTTAAAGAATAACTTTCTGTTCCTCATCCAGGAGAGAAAATACCCATGCCTTTTCTGCTTCAGAGAAGTTCTATGCGTTAGTAACCACATCCTTCATTCCCTGAAGTGAAGCTCAGGGCAAACCAAACATTAAATTAAATGATCTTCATGGAGAGGCCGTTCCAAAAGTAGCGACACTACATCCAATGTTCCTGCCATCTTTCAAGCTATGATGGTGAATTTCTAGACCTGTTACCCTTAACAGTTTAGTTATTTTTCCATGTGTAACAAACTCATGAACTTCCCCAAAGCAATGGAAAGTACATGGTGAAATTTTTGATAAAGGAGGAAAGGGATAGGAACTTCTCAGAAAATGATCAAAAGTTGATGGGGTTTAGTTTTGAATAAAGAAGACAAGCAAAGGAATAAACCAAACTGAGTTTAGGGCTCTCAGGTAAAATATTAACACACTGGGCTTGGGGGAACGTGCTTTTTCTCCCCAGGAGGCAGAGGCAGGATGAGCTCTGAGCTTGAAGCTAATGTGGTCAACTGAGTGAATTCCAGGACAGTCAGAGCTACACAGGGAAGCCCTGTCTTGAAGGAAAAAGGCAAGCAAACAAACACACAAAAAGCCAGAGGTTAAGATGTAAAGGAACAGAGGAACTTTGGAAAATACATCACTGCTATGTTTAAAACCAACACAATGCACCTGTCGGCATCTTTCCTGGTGAACTTCTTGAGAAAGGCTACCTTATGTAGGCTCTCAAATTCTTGACACTTATAAACCTTTATGACTCCTGACACCGGAACCCTTTAAATGTAATTTGAGTTGGAAAGATCATTGGCATAGGGTCCAAAAGGAAGAGGGAGTTAGGATACGTCCTGTGACTTGAGAGCTAGGGAACAGATAAGGGCTAGGACATGTGAAGAGAAAGATAATTCCAAGGCAAGTGTAGTTTGGAGAGGCTAATTGTGAAAACTTGTTTATTAAATTGGATGCATGAAGATGGGATCCATACGGAGGAAGGAATGTGCAAAGAGGGAACTCTCTCTATGGTAATGACAACTGACTCCAGACACAGAAATCAAGCTAAGGCTTGGTTTCCTCCCAAGATTTACAGGAATATTTGAAGCTGCCCCATTCATGCTGAGATGGCCTTGTTAGAGAATCCCGATTTGGCTTCTTCAAGTCCAGCTCATAATGGCAGGATGAGACTGAATGTCCTAATCAGACCCTGGAGACCCTAATCAGAAAAGAGGCAGACAGCCCCAGACTTCCATTAAAGAGATGAGAGAGTGCTCAGACACACAACCCAGCCAGCAAAGCCGAATGTAAGGGAAGGCAAAAGAATGTTGGTTTGTCTCCACAGAACCCCAGAAAGGATCCTGAATAAGGAAGTAAGCCCCCTCAAAGAGTAGACAATACTGGTATAAGCATAAATATGCTACTGTGTGGGAAGTTCTGTTTGTGAAACAATTCTACTCATGGGCTGTCCCAACAACCCTTTAGACAGCTAAGGTTTTTTCTCTCTGGAAATAAACAAACAAACAAACAAACAAACAAACAGACAAGCAAAAAGTTCTGGAAATGTCAAGAAAAATAGAGACTAAAGCAGGGAGAGAAGAGGAAGTGTACAAACATTCCTAACTTCTCACTTCCCCTTTAACACTTGCCATTCATTATTGTTATTGTTGGAGATTCTTTTTGATAGCTCACAAATGAAGACAAGTAGTTAGGCGCGCACGCGCTTCTGCTCATGACTTCGTTTGTTTTGGATTTTATTACCTACATTTTAAAGTATGAACTGGCAGTCAAAAGAAACCCAATATTTAAGGAAATTCAGTAACATAAAACAGAGCAATAGAAACTAACACATAAAAAAAAAAAAGTTGGGCAAACCAGACAAGATAAAGACATTTGAAAGATACGGCGGAATAAACTATCACGAGTACAAGGAAGAGTAGATTTCTCACAGAAGAATATTCAAAGAACTCAGAATGGGGAAATAAATCTTTCAAAAAGTAAATTAAAAATAAAGAGAAAGAAAATAGAGTAAAATAGGAAATTTATGACTTAATTCAAGAGGCTCAATCTGTAGAAATGAAAAGGCTTCAAAGATGGAGGAAAGAACAAAGCACCTGGCATAATAGGAGGAGAGGGGGGAGGAACAGCAACAAAGAGGAGAAATGTATGGGTTTTTTTTTTAATTTTAAAAATACATAGAGCGGTAAGACATTAGTTTCTAGACTGAAAATGGTTATTAGCAAGACGAGACCTGCATAGTATCATCAGGATGCTATGAACTCCTGGAGATTCAAGGACACGAAACAGAAAGATAAAAGGCGTATGACCACGTACACAGTGTTAGCAATCAGGCACCTCCAGGGACAGCTGAAAGAGACTTTGGGACAATGTGGCAATCAGGCATCTTCACAGCCAGCTCCTGGGGGCCTAGCCGCAACAAGACACATCGTCACTAGCTGCCCAGACGTGACACATTGTTGATCCTGCTGCATATCCTCTTGTGCATGTCCCATGAACTGATTAAAGGCCCAATTTTCACTCCCCTCTTTCTCTTTCTCCCTTCCTTCTCTCTAGAAGCAGCTTCTGTACCTCTTCCTCTTAATAAACCTTCCACGTGAGACCTGCTGCACAGTGTAATTTTGTTGGAACCCACTGCCTAATTCCATCACTCAGGAAATCCAAAATCAAAATCCTGAGTACAAATAAATTCCAACTTATGGTTCTACAAACAGTCTTCCATCTACAAGGATAGAATAAAAGATATTTTGGGATATATAAGAATTTTTAAAAATATTCCTTTCCACGCATCCCTTGTCAGGATGCTGCGCAAAGGGAGAACTGGGCTGGGAAAGAAAGAAGAGTAAAATAGAAGATGCTTTGCTGAGTAGGGTACCAAGTAAAGAAAACATGGAAGGAATTTCCTAGGTGACGGTAAAGAACTAACTGAAGGCAAGAACACAGCAGCTGCAGAGGACTGAAGGAGAAAGAAGGATGTCGGGACAGGGATGTCCCAAAGTCACCTTGACAGACTGCATGGGATTATTTCCTCTTTGTTGAGGAAGAGGAGACATCACAGATTAGTTCGACAATGCTATCTCAGGATCCATTCGTTGGGAACCCAGTTGTTCCTTTCAGCTTCAGAGAACTTTAAGCATGAGACAGCGTGCTAAAGTAACTAACGTGTCCCCCGTGTCACTGACCCAAACACTCATGGTCTGTAGGTTTTGACCAGGAGAAAACTAAGGATCAGCACCAGGACATGTAAATTCCCTTTTTTATGAGTATTTTCTTTAATCTAGCCCATACTTGATCTTCATAATCTAAGGGATACAGCCCTATTGTCCCCTCTCCCACACAGTACTTGAGCTAGGTTTCCTTGCTGTCCCTTGACTTGATGGCATCCCTCACCTCTCTGAGACCTGTATGTAACTCATTCTTTCTTCTTCTTACCCTTGGTTTTCATCCTGCCATATGTAAGCAAACCTCCCTCCAGTGGACAGTCGATTGGAGTTAACTATCTTGGTTTCCAGACAATGAGAGGGTCTTCAAGACTAAATTGTCAGAGTTCTGGGGCTGGGTCAAAGTCTTCAGAAATCTTAGTGTCCTTTGATCTTACACAGTAAGGAAATCTCAGATGAGATTAAGGCCAACCAGAATGGAGATTTGCCAAAATGGAAACAACTGGCTCTTTAAAGTCAAAGCTATTAACTTCTCCATTTGCATTTGAAAGTGCCTGTAGGAGAGAACTTCAGGTCTTCTTGAATACATGTTTTCTCAGATGTTGATTTGTTATATAAGGCCGAAAAACACGCTGTTACTGAGACAGCATTTCATTATGTTCCCATCTGACCTAGAACTCATATGTAGCCTAGGTTAGCCTTGAGCTGACAGAATACAGCATGCCTCCATCTCCCAAGTCCTAGCATCAAAGGCATGCATTATATTATGAATAAAAACATAAAAAGAAAGATGATACCCCTAGGTATAGTGGGGGAGAAGGTTTTTTTATACATACTAGGGAAAGCATAGCTAGAGACATCCATCTGGAAGACCCAGATTGGATGGGAGTGGAGGCAAGATAGGAGAGAAGAGGCAGAGGCAAGAGAGAAGCTGAAAACTAGAGACTGGCACAGCCCAAGGGTTATGTAGGGAAGAGAAGCTTGGGGAAGGGGCCCAACTCAGTCCCTAGGCTGGAGAATTTAGGGTACGGGGCAGGGTATGACAGTGAAAATGGAAAGGACTCAGCACAAGATTCCCCAAGACCAAGTTCTCAGCACAAAGGAGATTTGTTTGCCCCAGAGGGAGAGAAGGAAGGAAATAAGGGACAAAGAGAGGAGACTGAGGAGAAAGGGGAAGGAAGAAAGGTGAGGGGAGAAGGAATATTTTCCCAGGGAGGGCAAAGGACTGTCTCTAGACAGGGAGGAGACAGACATGGGCCGTAGGCAGATGACAGTTTATAAAGAGAAAAGGGGAAACCCTGTGTTAGAATGAAGTGTTTAATTCTGATTGGACAGGTTAAATAAGGTACCCAAAAGGACAGGTTAAATAAGGTACCCAAAAGGACAGGTTAAATAAGGTACCCAAAAGGGGGCTTTTGGTTGCTGGACTTCAATACTTTTATAGCTGGACCTTGGTAGTCAGCTTCAGAAGGAGTGGCCAAGTAATGGAATAGATCTTCATAGCTAGATTTAGGAATGTAATCTAGTAGTTTTTAGCAGGGCAGAGAAAATGGAGGAAAGGCAAGGTCTGTCAAAGTCATGCTTGTCATGTTCAGGCATGCTTGAGCTCCTTCAGGGATGACTCTGTATTAGGTACTCAGAGCTGTTGGGAGACCTTGGCAGATATGTCCATTCTGATGCTTTAAATAGACTCCTCAGTCAACCTCCTGTCCTGAACTTGAGATCCAACACATTAGATCTAAGATTCTATTGTTTTTTATTATTTGTATGAGCATCATGTCTGAGCAGTGCCTGTAACAAGAGCATTGCTCACACGCAGGTGTATGCAGGTAGATCCAAGAGCTAACTAGCAAGTAAATCTAGCCAGAAAGATCTAATGATGGACCTACCTCAAGGCAACAGGGTGGAGAGCGATGGAGGTCACAGGACATCTTATTCTGGTCTCTACATGTATGCACTAGCATAAACATCCGTACATGCAACACAACACACAGACGAGAGAGAGGGAGGAGAACATACCTGTTGTTCCAGAGGTAAAAATGTAGAGGCAAGTAGACTTAAGGCTTGAGGTGACGTGATGGCTTGGTGGTACTGGCTCATCAGAGGCAAGGCTCAGCTTTTCTTTGAGTGAAACTATACCTTCTGGAACAGAATCCTTCATTCCCCAAACCCTGATATGTTTCGGGAGGCTGGGAAGGATTTCTTCTAGACTTCCAAGCAAATCTGAGAAGCAAAGATTAGAAAAGATCAACGAACTCAAATCTCAAACGTTTCAGGTTGGGTTTCCTTTGTTAGGACATAGATAAAGTGGAAACAAAGTGTCTCCTCTGTCTGACTACGTGACCTCAAGGCTATTTCACCCTTATATCTGGTCTGAGAAATTTTGTTTTGCTTTGTGGCACATCACCCTAATCTGTCCAGTATGTCCTTGAATTTGCAGCCTCCTATTTCAGTTTACAAAATCCAGTGATTATAAGCACAAGCCACCATTTTGGGCCTTGTGGCTCTATTTCAACAGGAACACCTGAAAGAACAATTTCGTCGAACTGATTGAACAACACAAACAGATTCACATGCATTTTGGTCATTCTGATAGTTTTCTGCTAAAAGATTTTATATTCTAGCTTCCTTTGGCCAGGCCAATTAGATCTGGGAAAGAGGGACTACGGTGTGGTCGCAGCTTCTGTCCCTATAAGGGGCCAGATCTTCTCATTTTCTGTAGATATTTTGACCATCTGCGCAAATGCTCCTTATCACGAGTAAGTCAGATACAAAAACTTGCTTTCTTCCTGCCTTCTGTATTGTTATGGCTGCCTTAAATAATCTAAAGACTTATTACTAAAAGTATTATTTTTTTCAGTTTTAAAATAAAACTACTGTAAGTGTCAATGTTAACCTGTAAGGTAAGCCCCACTTGCCCAAGGACAGATACTTCTTGGAATACTGGAGAATATTGTGTGGGGAAGATAACAAGCCACATGTTTTTGTTCCTCTAAACGAGTTTGACCCGAGTGAGTCGGATAAGCTTGATCACATGTAGGCAGGAGGTAAGAGGGCAGGAAACACATCAGGGTCCATGCTTACCCCTGATTGAACGTATGCAGGAGGAACTACATCAGGCTATATGCTTGCCTCCTGGTACAACTTGATGGGAAATACAGGGACCCTATGGTTTTATTTTTGAAGACTAAGGAAAAAAAAAAACTCTTTGCCATGTTCTGAAAACCCAGGAAGAGATATGGTCAGAGTACAACATTCTGGCCAGTATTTAATTAAATTTGCTTCAAATTTGTCTCCAAATTGTGGTTGTGGTCTAATTCTCACCCAGTGGGATGAGTCCTACTTTCCAGATTCCCTTCAACTCTAAATTTAGGTTAACCCACTAGACATTTTCTTTTAAATACAACTTGGTAGTTAATTGCTCTGGGAATTCATCTAGGTGCTTAATTGCTCAACCTTAATAAAACACATTTGGGTAAATCCCTTGGCTGTTCTGGAAATCTTAGGATCATTGTGGTTTTAAGGCCAGTTTGAAGCCAAAGGTTAAGTGAATTTAGAAAGAAGCCTGTTCTTGGCACCACTGTTAAGCAAAGTTGCAAATACCTGAAGCAGAGAGGGAAGAAAAGGAAGGCTACCTTCCAGAAAGGAACAAGGTCCCCCACACGGGAAGCTATGTGGCAGCTGAGAGTGGAGTGACCAGAAAGTCCAGAACAGCCTGAGGTTTAAAGCCAAGGACAGAACCAAAGTCAAGCAGACTAGAAGAACAGACCATCCTGAGAGCTTGTCTCTCTGCTCTTGGAAAGCCTTGGGGTGTAGTGAGTCCAAGGGTCTGAGTGTTAGGGGACTGGAAAGGAAGCAGGAAACTGTTTTTAAGAAACTCTTCCCCCCACCCCCCAAGGATTAAGAATACAAAAAGCAATGGCTGGAGTGAGGTGGGACTAAATTCTTTAAAACTTTCATTTAGCCACTAATATAGGATGGAGTCTCATCCTCTAGAGAGGGAAGATGAGGTAGCAGTGAGCCTCTCATGGGGGAACCTTAGATACTAAGGTACCCAGTACCCAAGAAACAGAATCCATCATTCCTGAAAACCCCTTTTCCCAGAACATAGAGAGAACTACACTTGTTTGTTACATTCTTTTTACTGTATTTCTGCCATAGTTTAACGTGGATCTCTGAGAAAAAAAGTTTTACATTTATTATAGCTGCTAGTTTTTTCATTATTTCTATGATACGTTATTCATTTCCAAGGTGTGAAGGACTTTTTAATGCTGTATTTATTTTAATTTAACATCTACTACAACGTCTTTGGTGGTACCGTATGATGACACCCACTGGCCTTTTGCAATTGATGCAACCAGAGCCAGACAAGGGGAAGAAAGATTCTTTCTTTTCCTGTGGATGTGACCCTGACAACTCCTTTGCTTTAGACTGCTAGCCTCCAGAACTGGGCAGAATATATTTCTCTTATTTTAAACTCCCAGTTAAGGGTACTTTATCACAGCATCTTGAGAAAGCTAATCAAACAAGGTCTCAAAATGGTGCCCGGCGCAACATGTAATCGAACTGAAATTAAATGGTTTTAAAACTATATATGTATCATAAAATAAACCAATGACTTGACCTGGAGCGATTGGGCTCAGAGGTGAAGTGTATGCACTGCTCCTGCAGAAGACCTGAGTTCAGTTTCCTGAGTTCCCATCAGGAGGTTCACAATGCCCTATAATCAGGCTCCTAAAGTTAGAGGCCCTCTTCTGGCCTCTTTGGGCACTTGTACTCACATGCACATTCTTCAACACAGAGACACACAAAAATATACATGCTCTAAAAAATCTTGTAAAAAAAGTGATTAAGAATAATATCATTAAATATACAATAGACCCAGGTCAGATGCTCTAGAATATGTGATTTTTTTGGCCTGTACATAAAAAGCGACTATATGTTATTTAAAATTAAACTTGAAACATAATCACAAGCTACATCTTGCCTTGAAACTGAATCTATAGTTCTATGTGACACATTTTCATGAATGAGGATGTGAGGCATGGAGGACGATCTGGTTAAAGCTGTCAGTCTCTGATCAGTTCTATTACACTGTAACTGGTTGGAAACACGCCTGCTTAGATCTCTATAATTCAGATTAATCATAAAGAAGCTACAGCAGAAATTAGTCATATTTCACTTCTCTCTCTTCAGACTTTCTTTTCGTCTTGTTGCAGCCTACCTAGAGGAGCCTTTTCTCCTAGCCTACCTAGGAGTCATTTTCTAGAGACCTTGCCCATCAGTGATGACCCAGAACCTCCTTAGTTCTTTCCAACAAACCTTTTCCCAACCAACCTCAACTTTTCTCCTAGCCCATCTCCATTCCTTTGCATCACCTACGTACCAACCAACAAATTTATTCTCTACCAGGGACCACACACCCACCACACTTGCCTAGGATCCAGAGTGGGGAACGGCAACCAAAGAGTGGATCACCATCTAATAAAGACTAGAACAGTTATCTACACCAAGAAATGCCTCAAACAGCTGGTAAACAGTTTAATAAAAAATAGCAGGACACGAATTTAACACACAAAATAATCAGTACCCTTCCTATATATGAAGGACAGATTGAGGAAGAAATAATAGGAACAGTACCTTTCACAACAGCCTCAATAAAAAATAAAAAGTAATATCCTGGGATAACTCCAGTCAAGCAATTAAAAGGCTTGCATAGGAAAAACATAATTGCAACATAATTCTTCTAGATATTGAGAAAACAGTGAAAAAGACCAGAGAGCTGAACAATCCTGAATAATAAAGAGAATTCTTGGGGGAATCTCCAGTCTAGATTGCAAGTTGTACTACATACAGAGTTATAGTAATAAAACCAGAATGGCATTGGAATAAAAGTAGACCCATTGATCAACTGAATAGAATTGAAGACCCAGGTATAAGTCTGCATCTATGGACATTTGATTTTTTTCAAATAAGACAAAAATACAATGGAGAAAAGACAGAATCTTCCACAAATGGCTCTGTTCAGCTGAATGATTGCATGTAGAAGTTATAAAACTGACTCCTGTCTATCACCCCGTAGAAAACTCAACTCCAAATGGATCAAGTCCTTCCACATAAATCCACATAAATCCACCCTGAACCTGATAAAAGAGAAAGTGAAAAGTAGGCTTGAAATCTTTGGTATGGGAAAGGAAGTTCTAATCAGGATACTGATAGTGCAGGATACCCACGCCACAGTCCCTAACACTTAACACATAATAAAGCTAAGAAGCTTCTAAATGGCAAAGGCCAGTATCATTCCATCAAAGCAGCAGCCTTCAGAAAGGAAAAAATATTTCTATCAATTATACAGATAATAAGGGCAGTATCTGGAATTTATAAAGAATGTTAAACAATAGATCATGAACAGCAAGAAAGTAGATAACACAATTTAAGGATTGAGTATAGAACTCAGAAGAAAGTTCTGAAAAGAGGAAACCGAGTGGCTGAGAAACTCTTAGTGAAATGGTCAATGTCTTCAGTCATCAGGGAAATGCATACTAAAACTCTTACCCCAGTCAGAATGGCCAAGATCAATAAAACAAAGGGCAGCTCATACAGGTGAAGGTGTAGGCTCGGGCAATACTCAATTGTTGCTAGTGGTGGTGTCAACTTGTGTAACCACTGTGGAAATCCATGTTAGTTTCTCAGAGAACTGGGGATAGAACTACATCAACACCCAGCTGTACCACCCTTGAGCATACACCCAAAGGACTCTATGTCCTTACTACAGGGACACTTGCTCGACCACATTCATTACTGACCATTCCTAAGGGCCCAAACTTGGAAAGGGCCTGGCTGTCCATCAGCTGATGAATGGATAGTGAGAATGTGGTGCATTTACACAGTGGAATATTATTCACAAGGGAAACTTAAATTTTAAAATTCATCTTTAAATGGATGGAACTAGGGAAAAAAATCATCCTGAATGAGGTAACACAGAGCCCAAATAACAAATATTCTATCTTTTCTCTTTTATGCGTATGTTAGTTTTTAAGCTTTCACAATGTGTGGCTTAAACCAAAGAAGCACAGAGGTTAAGTAGCTAGTAAGGGACCAGAGGAGAGGGAAGAAAAGTAAAATTATTGTTATGGAGAGACAAGAAGAACTTAGAAAAGGAAGACTAAACAAGGAAGAATATGGGAGTGAAGGGTAAACAAAGGGATATGGGAGGGGACAGATAAAACCTACTACTATAGAAGCTTCCGTGTGTGTGTGTGTGTGTGTGTGTGTGTGTGTGTGTGTGTGTGTGTGCGTGTGTGTGTGTGTGCCTGTGTGTGTGTGTGTATATATGTGTGTGTGTCTGTGTGTGTGTCTGTGTGCATGTCTGTGTCTGTGTATTTGTGTGTATGTGTGTGTGTACATGTGTATGTGTCTGTGTGTCTATGTGTCTGTGTGTCTGTGTGTGTCTATGTGTGTGTGTCTGTGTGCATGTCTGTGTGTCTGTGTGTGTATATATGTGTGTGTGTGTCTGTGTGTATATATATGTGTGTGTGTATGTGTATATGTGTGTATTCTGTATGTGTCTCTGTGTGTGTGTCTGTGTGTCTGTATGTATGTGTATGTGTCTGTGTGTGTGTATGTACCAAATATGAAATCTATATAGATGATAGAAATAGATATAATCGTGGTGCCAAGTCCTCAACTAGATATCTTACGCACAAAGTGAAATCTCCAGTGGCAGGAATTGGTTAAATCTTGTTAAGTCATTGTACAAAGGAGTCCCATATAAATCCCCAAATATCACAGGCTACTGCCAATGTTATTGTTTGACATCCACAGTTTGATGGTAAAGCCCTATTGACATTTATGCCAAAAAAACACACAGACATCAAGCCGGTGCCTAACTAGAAGTTTTACCCCTAATGACCATCATTTGTGGTATTGGAAGATACACTGAACAGCACATAAGAGAAAGGTACACCAATATCACCCAGAGACGAAACTTATGACCTACAACAGTGTCCTGGCTACAAGAAATACTGGTGCAGTGCTGGTACAAATGTTATGGGAATCACAACCACTTTTTAAATTGAATTTAAGACCTGCTCCACGAGATAGATCCCATACCTGTCATGGCTAAAGTAGTCAAGAGCTAGATAGGACCTGGACCTGGGGGGAACCTAATCCTCTTACTCTGCTAACGTAATAAAATGACTCTTCTAAGGACATTCTGCTAGATTACTAGATGAGTGTTTTGCCCAGCACACATTAGAGACGCTAGGAAATTAACACCATAACTGCACAAAGTTCAGAGTGAAAGGCCTTGGATCCTAAATGGAATGTCTTCATCACATCCTTCTCCTGGAGGAGAAGGTGGAAAGATTCTAAAAGTCAGAGGTGATGGATGACTCCAAGCAAAATGTGTCTTCCAGGCACAACAGGACTGGCACACATATGAACGTACAGATGCTGTGTCAGGATTCACAGAGCCTAGTTCATGTTCAGCTAAAAAGGGGTCCTAGCACTGAGACTGGGAAGTAGTTACAGGGTTAGGTCTAACTAGGAAGCTATCTCCAGTTGATGTTTGCTGGCAAAGGGAAGGTCTTTTATTTTTTTCCAATGCAATCTCGTTGGGTGTGACAACCGCACTTCAGGGCAAGCCTCGTGACCAGGACTGATTTGCCAACACCAAAAACCTCAAAAGTATTTTGTGTGTAGTTTTGTTATTTTAGTTTCATTTTGCATTTTTCCCTCCTCCTCTTTTGTCTTTGGCTTGTTTGGATTTTTCATTTTTGTGTTTGGGGCGAGTGTGTGTGTGTGTGTGTGTGTGTGTGTGTGTGTGTGTGTGTGTGTTTCTTGTGGCTTCCTTTCTTGTTTTGTTTCAGAAAGAGAAAACAAAGAACATAAAAGTTGGAGAACATGAAGTTAGGGAGATCAGGAGGATCTGAGGGAGAGGGGAAAACATGAACAAAATATATTCTATGAAAAATATTTTTCAATGAAATCAATTAATAAAATTAATGAGTCAATGGCACTAGATAACTCATAAAAAGAATTTGTAAGAAACTTAAAACAAACACGTAAATAGCAAGGTGCCACATTGCTAGGGAGCTGAGGGTTAGATCTTAAAGTGTCTTATTAACCTTTATTTCTATCACAAATTGAAATAAAGCAAGATTTTAGAATCCAAGAGTTCTCAGTTCTGGTTAGCGCACAGCTACACCCTGCTGTGTACAGACTGCTTTTGGCAAGGAGCGAAAGCCCACGAGGACGGCTGGGAGGAAAGACAAGAGGGGAACAGAAAGGCAGCACAAAAGAGTTAGCCTTTTAAAACAATGGTTCTAGATTTTGTTTAAATCACTCTTTCAGGCATTCTGTTCTTATCAATTTTTTTCAACTAGCTATTGCAGTTATAATAAATTCAAATTGGCCATCTGGAATTATAAGCCAACGGCTAAACTTTTATAACTTCTTAATGAACTGGGATGTAAATATGGAGTTTCAATATGATTGGGAACGGAACCCTGATTGAGACCAGAGTCTAGGGAACAGTGAGGGTTTAGAAACCGTTATCGTGTTTACAAGAGCAAAGGAGGTGAGCATAATTCAAAGGCAACGTGATTTCACATCCTTAAAATCCAGCTGCTACAGCGGAGGCAGAATTCTCAGATACAGATCTTTCAGTAGTGGCTGTGAGGTTCTTAAAAACGTTTTCACTTCACAATGTTAAAGTAACTCATGTTAGAAACCCTTTCCACATGAAGGGTTTGTAGTTGAGTGTATATATATATATATATATATATATATATATATATATATATATGTGTGTGTGTGTGTGTGTGTGTATATGTATATATATGTATGTATACATATCATTGTTTATAATAAAAAAATCATCTATACTTGGGTGTTAATTTTAATATTTTGAGCACAATCTGTTTTCCATGCTATGGTAACAATTTCACTAATGGTGCTACTTTCCATTGAGATTTCAGAAGCCTAGAAACTATGTTCTTTGTGTTTTTATTTTTGTTTCCCTGAAGAGATTACATGGCCTTCACTGCAAAGATTCCAGACCAATTCTTTGCATGGCGCTTGGTTGCCCCTTGGCTATCTAACTTCTGAGTACAAGTCGTCAGAGTAGAGAATAAATCATAATGGATAAAATAAAAGTGGTAATGGGCATTGAAATGAAAGCTTGAAGCATCACTGTGAGGAGGAAGAGAGACTGGAGGGTGGAAATGTGGTAGGAGGATTTCCTGTTCTTCCAGAGGACCAGAATTCAGTTCTCAGTTCCCCTCGGGCACGTCCAGCTCCAAGAGGTCAGACCCCCTCTTTCTGGCCTCTGAGAGCATCCGCATACACTTGGGGTTTACCAACCCCCAACCTTAAGTAAAAAGAAAATCAATCTTACAAGAAAGGATACAGAATCACTAGTTCCTTACCGTTATCAATTTTAACAACATGAAAGATGCTTCCTTGATTTTGAATGGGAATTCAGAATACAGATATGACTCAAAACATTACTGCTTAATTAAGTTTATTTTATTTTGTGGCTGTTTTGCCTACATGTATGCCTTTGTACCATGCACACCCCTAGTGACTGTGGAGGCCAGAAGAGTATCCTCTCTTCAGATCCACTGGGACCAGGGTTATAGACAAGGCTGCGTGCCAGGTCCATATATGTGCTGGAAATCAAACCTGGGTCCTCTGGAAGAGCATCCTACCCTGTTCAAGCAGCCCCTAGAATAACATTGTTTAAATACATTAATGTACAAATCACTGGTGCCTGCCTTACTGCAGACACCTTAACAAAGAGATCAATGCTGACTCCCGCTGCTCTGCATAGATTTTCGGTTGAAGGAGCTGGGGTCTGTGCTTAGGAGACTAGATGCAGATTCTGCAGTGAAGTGTGAGGGAACATCCGTTAGCTAGGTCTCCTGTGATGGTTAATAAAATCCAAGTGCAGAAGGCTCAATGCACTTGGTGTTTGGTTAATTGGTTTTGTTTGTTTGTTTGTTTGTTTGTTTGTTTTTGCAGCAGGTTCTTTCAAGAAACATGCAGAATTTTCTCCTACATTCAAGGCACAGCACTAGGGAGAACCCAAGTGTAAACATGAGTGACATTCCTTTGCCTGAGCCTTCAGAACCCTCAATACAAAGTGATTTCTCCTTCTTACGTTGTCATCGCACCTCTCAGTCATATTTCTGAGACTGTAAAGTCAATAACAAAATTTCCACATGTCCCTCCATATGAATTGTGCTTTGCATGTTGCAAAAACCCTTTATGTTATCCAGCTGTACATTTAGCAGACTTATACTATCAAATGTGAGGGAAGGGCGTTGATTTTATATATATACATATATAAATATACATATGTATAATTAATATAAATAATTAATATATTGGTAAGTATTTTATAAAAATAAAATATTTTATAAAATAAAAATGTAAAGGTAAAAGACACACACACACACACACACATATATATATATATGTATATATATATATATATATATATATATATATATATATATCTCGAGGTAAGGTCCATGGTTTGATTTCCAGCACCAAAAACATTGCAGCAATAAACCACATATAAAAATAAGCTCTAAATAGGTGACCTGCTCTCTTTAGAGGGCAAAACAGTGTTCCTAAGGAAGTCAGGGTGAAATTATACATCTTTTTTTAATTTTACTTTTCTTGGATATTCTATATATTTACATTTCAAATGTTATCCCCTTTTCCCTCCTCTCCTATACCCCTTCCCCCTGCTTCTATGAGGATGCTCCCACTCCCATCCACCCACTCCAACCCCAACGCCCTGACATTATCCTACATAGGGGAAACAAGCCTTCACAGGACCAAGGGCTTTTCCTTCTATTGATGCTGGACAATGTCATCCTCTGCTACATATGTGGCTGGTCACTCTCCTGTGCATAGCTAGGCTCTGGTTTTTAAGAAAATGACCCTGAAGTAAGCTGTGTCCTAAAGTACTATACAGACATTCTGATAACAATGTTTTGTGTGCAGGCCAGAAACTGGCTCTGGCGTAAATAGTGGTCTGGCTACTTCTATGAACACTATTTACTATAAATCACGGAACTCTCAGGAAGTGTGTACTATCCATGTGTATTTATGATACTTACGAATAATCTATTTGCTATTTATGCATACTTTCACGAACAGTTTATTGTAAGTCATAGAACACCTAATCTCTCAGTGCTATTTCCTATCTTGGAAATGAAAGGAATATGAAGGCGACTGAAAGTCTAAAAGGAGATAGTCTGCCCAGGCTAGTGCCCTTGATTTAATCTAGATGTACTGAACTTCAACATTTATCCCCCACACACACACACCCGCGCTGCCACCCCCACCTCACCCCCCATCCCCTCCTACCCGCCACCCACTCCTCACCCCCTCATTCCCCCCATCCCCTCCTACCCGCCACCCACTCCTCACCCCCCACCCACCGCCACCCATCCCCCCCACCCGCCACAAATTAGCATGGTTTCTACATTCCCATTCATTATAATGATTTTCAAATTGGGCAGCCTCCACCTGATGTAATTCATTTTCCCCTTCCCATTGAGAAGGGATGGGTCTGAGCCACTCTGTTTCATTCAGTTCTCTCTCTCTAGGTTTTCATTTTTTCAAAATTACACTATACATTTAAATTAATACAATTATTTTCTTTTGTGGCAAGGTAACAAAAGACCTTTTCTTGACCCTGCTAAATCCAAGATGAGGAAAAATGTGGTAACAGCCGTTCTAAAAAATACAGGAAAAATTTGCAAGGTCCTGAAAAAAAAAATGTACACGGATTCTGTGAGAAGGTATCACGGAACACAGGTAGGTAATAAAGTTCACAGGATTCCTTAGTTTTCTGTACCTTTGTACATATCAGTTTTCTATAAAAGGTAAAGGGACTTTTTCCCTCTCTTTCTGTTGCATTTACGACTAAAAGAAAGTGCAGGATTGCAACATCTCAGTAGCTAACCTGAGCATTTCCTCTGCCTGGCCTGAGGGCTGCTGCTCACAAAAGCAGGGCTCCGCTACTGTGACCGGAAGTAGTTACTTCTCATAAAGGGCCATCTCAAGTCTTTTAAAAAAAACCCACACACTAAGTACTATCACATTTAAAGTAGAGGAGACCGGGGTAAGGGGAGAACTTTTTAAGTTCCCTGTTTGTAGTGATTTAATCGGCAGTGTATGACACACGCTCCAGTAACAAGGAAACGGTGGACACCGGGTGGATGAACAGCGTTTCTTATAGAGTAGCGTTTCCTCTTCCCGAGTGAAGCTTTGTTCAACAGCAGGTTCTGTGGGCTGGGTCGAGAATCTCCAGGCAGTCACCTGTTCTGCCTGGGATTTTTCCTGTCTTTTCATTTGCATTCTTTGACTAGTCAAAAACACAGCCCTGATCCAAACCCCTAGACTGTAGCTCAGATAGCAGACTCCTTTGCATGTCTATGTGAGTCTTCAGACTCTGTTGGAGGGAATAATATCATACACATTTTTATAATTATCACGGCATCATGATGTTGCTACTGTGTAATGTTTTCATAGAGCCTGGACAGATATTTTTTTTAATAGCTGTATGCAGTGTAACTGGCAGTCCCTACACAGCTGGATTAGGATGAAATCAAAACCCCCACATCAGAAGCCAGGATTTGGATCCCGGTTCTGCAACTTACTAAAGCGAGTTACCCAACTGAGTTATTTGATTTCTTGGCCTAACATCACAACGTGTGCCTCTCAGGGCCACCGGGAACACCTTTCAGGAAATCAGCCTTGAGAAATGAGTACTGAATAAGGTTTGTTGATGGCCTGATTGATACCTTTCCTCTGGCTTCCTCCTAAAGATGGCCAGAAAGCTAAGCCAAGGTGGAATTTGTATCTATCACCAAGGGCATTATCTGACCCGACCCCTGAAACTTGTTTAAAGTCGTATATAACTTCTTGGGCTATGGACATCTCATTTGGTCAAGTAAGCCCCGAGTCTGAGTTTGATCACTGTAGCATACTATCTTTACAAGTTGGGTGTCATAGTTCACATTTCTCATCTCAGTCCTGGGGAGACAGAGACACAGGCAGAACCCTGGTGTTTAATGGCTGACGAGGTTAGTCTATTCAATGAGGTCCAGGCCAGTGAGAGAGACTCACACAGAAGGAACATGGATAGCAACTGAAGAAATGTGCTACAAGTTGTCCTGTGGTCTCCACATGCACACATTTGCATGCATTCACACACATGTGCACTCTCACATACACTCTTGTACACACACACACACACACACACACACACGCCCTAAAAACTGTACATAACTGTACATAAGTGTAATTTTTCTAAAATACCATTTTGAACAAACTGCGTATAGTTGAGTGTAGGATGTTTTGGTGAGCACAGCACGAATTAGTTTCAATCACTGAGCATCTAGCCTATGATGCTCTTGCCTAAGTCATGGAAGCCAGATCATATAATCCTCAGAACTGAGCTGTGAAGTAGTTGGCATTGTCACCATCTTATAGCTTAGTAAAGTGACACTCACAACAGATTCCATCAGCTACAAGGCAGTTAACTATACCTCAACTTCAGGTCTGGCTGGCTGCTCTGTCTAAACCACTCATCTTTCCACTTCAGTACACTTGCTCTAGGATTATATGAACCCCTGTTAGGAATAGCTGGTCAGAACCTATGGATTCTGAAAATTAACAATCAAATTTTTATGAGTATGTTGTCCAACTGCTTAAAATGCCACTTAAAAGAACACAGTATTCCACAGTAGAACTTTAAATGCACACAGTTTACTGAGGTCTATGCTGTCCTTAAAGCAACCCATTCATTAATTAAAATAGATCTATCACATCTTTCATTTCTGTTTTGAGATAGTGTTAAAATGAATAGTTAATGTGACTTAAACTTGATTTCTCTAGTTTGCTATTTTGCTGAAAAACTCTACTGTTTAATATTGACTTAAAAACCCAGTAACCCAAAGTAGTAGTCTGTGTGTGTTTGTGTGTGTGTATGTGTGTGTGTGCATGTATTTTTTGTGTATGCATGTGTGTGGATGTGTGAATGCATATGCGTGTTCATGTGTGTGTACCACTTTGTGTATGAATGTGTATGAGTGTGTGTGTGTGTGCGTGTGTGTGAAAGTGCATGAGTGTGAGCTTGTGTGGAGGTTAGAAGTCAGCCTCGTGTGTTCTTTCACTGAGTTCCACCTTACCAATTTCTGAGATAGGTCTCGCATTGGCCTGGAGGTCAGCAAGTAGGCTACGTTAAGTGGCCAGTTGAGCACTAGGGATCCACCTACCTCTGCCTCAAAGCTCTGAGATTACCGCACACAGCTTTACCTACTTACTTTAAAATTTGGGTTCTGGAGATCAACCTTAGGTCTCTGTGTTTGGATGGTACTTTGCTGGACTTAACTATGTTTCCTTTCTCCATAGCTTTTATGTATTCAAAAGGAAGTGGGGGGTGCTGGGATGCATTAATTACTGGAGAACTAGGTAAAAGCTAGAACATATGAACGGTACCATTAACTGACCATTAGACACCACCTCATGCTCCAGCCAGGTATGCGTGCCAGCTTGAGAGGTGCGCTGTACTGTGTCCCTGAGGAGAACTCCTGAGTGCTTTGCTCTAGTGGAGCTTCTCGTATCCACCTCAACATCTTGGCCACAAAGATATTCTCACACTGTAACCCTCTTTTGCTCTTCGGAAAGGAGGTAGCTGTTTCTAGCACAAGTCGGAGTTTCCAATTGTTACATAATGTGTAGTGATGTAAGTCGTGACTAAAATGTCGGAGTATGTCCATACACAATAAGCATTGCCTACTTTTCTGCTACGTCCAGAGCTATAGTAAGTAATTAGCAAATGCTGTTTAGCTACACTGTCAAAATTCTGCATGGTTCATCGATTTTTCTACTCATTACCATAGGTCACTGAGGCCTCAGTGTACAAACACGGTGAATGGAACACAGGACTGAGGGAATCACCAGACAGCACTCGAGGAACACTTTTAGCTTCTCTGTTCCTATGGTCCTATATTGGCTGAAACCCGTGCTTGACACTAAATATTTCCTGACTTGATTGAACCACAAGATAGGCTGAAGGACACAGAGACATAGGAAGAGTGATGATAAAGTTCCCATGGGGAAGGGACACTTAGAAAAAAAATGATAGCTTTCTTATTCATGAGACATTTTGTCAGGAACAATAAAATAACAGACCCAACCCTATCTCTCTTGAATTCTTGCAGGGACTGAAGGTACCAGTTGCCCCTTTCCCAACGTGGCAAGAAGCAGAAGTTTTATAAAGATATTCTTTCATTGCTCTTTGCTGATCTACAGCAAAGTGTTTGAGGAGGCGTGGGAGGACCTAAGCCACTGGCTATGGGGATGGGAAAAGTATTGCATACACATAACTTACATACCTTATCACCCACCTCAAAGTATTAGACAGAAATATGGTTAGAAAGGGAAGGCAGGAAAATAGGTTTGGTTCGCTTTGTGCATAGCAGACCACATTTCATACTCTACCTTCGCCCACCACCATGGCTTTGGGTTCACTGGTACGGATGCAATGTAGGAGGGACTCGAAGCGAAGGTTGGAGTTGAGGAAGGCCACCACGCAGCCCAGCTTAGCCAGGCCAAACCACACATGAACGAAGTCGGGCTCGTTACTCATCAACAAAGCTACAACGTCCCCCCTTTTCAGGTCGGAGTGGTTCAGGAGGGCGTGGGCTACTCTGTTGCTCCTCTTGTCCACATCCTCATAGGTGTACACATCCCCCTCATAGATGATGAAGGCTTTCTTTGGCTGCCTCCTGGCATGGCTCAGGAACTTATCCAGCACCGTGACCAGCTCACCCCTCAGTTTGTATATCTCCATCTGAATTCCATACCGCACCAACTTCAGCAAGAACCACAAGTCATCCCAGAAGTACGGGAACAGAAGTTTCTGCACGAAGTGGAGGGAGAGCAGTCCAGCCCCAAATCCTGTGAGCCATGACAGAAGCATGGGCGCCCAGAACTCCAGCTGACCGGATGGGTCCTACCAGTGTCTCTTCCTTTTCCAAGAGCTTCAGTTCTTTTGCCCTGGGGACTCCTGTCCTGACAACTCAGGCTGGCACCTGCAGTTCTGTCCCAAGATTTCTTTGTGTATCCCGTGAAAGAAATCAAAAGTTTTCACCCAGAAAGCTCACAGAGTGCTGGTGATAAGGCCTGGGGCACTGGACGAGGCAGCTGTGGAGCAGAGCCCGGAGAGTCTTCTTTGATAAAAAAAGAAAAGGGGGAAAAAAAGCGTCTGTATTGGGCAGCTCAACGTACCCACCCTCCCTCGCTGTCCAACAGGCTCCTTGCAGGAGCTCCTGTGTTCCAAGTTGCGAATGCCTTTGGCACCTCTTGCTCCCTCCGAGAGAACCCTGCTAAGCTCGGCTCCTTTGAGCACCAGGATCTGGGATCTGCTTTGGAACTGGGGTGGCTGAGAAAGCCCGCGGTTTCCTGCTGGCTTCTTCCCTGGGGCACGCAAGGGATCAGCCACGCCTCACAGTCCCCAGATCAATGCTGCAGTCAGCGCCACCCTCTCCTAGTCAGCCCCGCCCCGCCCAGGACAAGGCTCTGCCTTTCCTCCTACACAAGCTCCAGTCTGTTGGAAGGAGCTGCTGGGCACTGAGGCCAGCGATCTTCCTGCCAGTGTCCTTGGAGCTGGAAGAGTCGCCTCCTACCTCCCGCCTCCCCCAGCCTGGAGCCAGTGTGACAGTGACTGCTTGGAATCTGTCAGGCTTCTTGCTGGGCAAATGGTCCTCCCCTTCCACGGGGGAGTGTAGTAGCCAGCTCACACCTCAAGCTCACACCTCAAGCTCACACCTCAAGCTCACACCTCAAGCTCACACCTCAAGCTCACACCTCAAGCTCACACCTCAAGCCCCACCTCAGGCTGGGCATCCTGCAATCCCAAGTAGAGTAAAACAGAGACTGAAAAACATGGTGGAGGCACCCAACTATTGTCACGGGTGATGAAGGGCCTCTGGACAGACTTGTGAGGTGAAAGAATGATGTCGGGGGCGGGCGGGGTGTCTTTAATAGAGTGAGCAAATGCATGGGGAAATCGGCCGAGAAAGGGAGGAGAACGTACAGTTATGAATTAGTTAGGTCCCAGAAGGATTATTTTCTGAGAAAAGGAGGAATATTTGGACCCTTTTTTTAAAAAAAGTGTGTGGTTAAGTTAGTGTTGGCCCGTCCATTGTAACACTACCCTCAGAATGCCAATTTCTTAAAATATTGATTTAATATTTTAAGTCACCTCCGTGTTTTTTAATGTATGAAATGCTGCCTCTCCTGAGATTTGGGAAAAGGAACTCGTAGGGGTGAAGGGGGAAACAGGGATGGGAAAGGCGTGAGAGCAGGCAGTCATCAGAATGCCCTAAATGCACGTATGAAATTGTCAAGGAAAGAATCCAATAAAAATTATGGCTTTTTTTCCAGTTCAGCCAATAAAAAAATGGTCAAAGTTCAAAGGGTTTCATAGTCATGCTTGAAGTGGGAAGAGAGCCAGCTGTAGTAAAAGAATACAGATTTTCGTGCCTAAAGAGCCTTCTACTAAAAGGAAAACACGGGGGACCATTTAATCACACATGTTAAATCATGCGTTTTTGCGTGTTTACATACACAACAATTATCTGTAAGTGTGTATGTGTTCATGTATGCACACTTGCAAGTTGGTTGGTGTGCACACTGGTTTGTACACTTGGTATGGAGGTCAGAGGCTGATGTCAGGCGGCTTCTTCCATCACTCTCCATCTTTGATGATGATGATGATGGTGGTGGTGGTGGTGGTGGTGGTGGTGGTGATGGTGGTGGTACAGGGTCTCTCATTGAACTAATGGACAAGATTGGCTGGCTGACAAGCCTGCTGGGCTCTCCGGCGATGAGACTGTGGGCTCATGTTGCGTGGCTCTACTTAAATGCTGGGATCCAAACTCTGCTACTCCTGCTGGCTCGGCAGGTGCTTGACTCATCTCCCTAGCTCCCACTAATAACTTCTTTCCTAGTGGCACCATCAGCCCAGCCCTTCCCTTTTAAATGTATATGCAAGGCTAATAGTATATTTAAATAATTATCAGAGCCTAATTATGCATGGCTTTTCTTCCATAGATCCCTTAGCTTCTAGCTAGACTTCAGATTCTTTAAGAGAGAGAGAGAGAACAAAAACAAAACAAAACAAAAAACAAACTAAACCAAACCAAAACGACAACAAAACCCTTGATTAAAACCAAACATGGGCTCTAGTTGCCCTGGTTCATTTGAAATCACGGTTAAAGTCCCTGAAGTCACAGACTCTTAGACCCTCCCAGGTAGATGAAGAGAATGTCTTCCAATTTTAGCTTTTCAATGCAGAAAGATCTTTTTGGGTAGGAGGAAGGCGGGAGCAGTGAGCATGTCTGAAACAGCATCGCTTGCCTTCCTGGCCCAGGGATTCAGTCACATCCTGGAAAACCCCTTTGAGCCACAAAATGAACACAGAGCAGTTAGTGTCTCGGGTGGTTGGCTCACCGAGGTGTGTAAACATGTTCGCCTCTCACAGGGAAACATGCTTGTTTCTCCTTCTGAACGTCTAACACCATTTCAATGGACAGAACTTAATTTTTATCAGTGGTTTATATAAACCAGAATAGAGAATGTGCATGGTTGTCAGTATGAGACAGTCTGTTACGCTGTTAATATCAGACTCTAACATATTAAGATCTTAGAGCTCAGGTTGTTAAAACTTACACAGGCATATTCCCTATGTGCTTCCTCTCCACGGAAGATGAACTCTGTAAACACCTTGAAGCATTTAAGAGGAATGAGTGTTCCTGTGTAAGCATGTGAATTGGTTATCTCATCCCTAATTTTATATCCACTTTAAGTATTGCCAAAGATAGCTATCAAAGACGGATATAACATAAACCACAATACCAAGTTATTGTACGGTGGCTGCCAGACAGCCATAGCTACAAGTAAATAGATCTATGCCTTAAGTAAAATACAGAGAAACAAGAGTCCAGAAATCATCCTGATGCCTGTTCTGAGACTGCTTTTGACCAGGGACAGTGCAATACTACACAGGTTCACTCTGGGACATATAGCAATACTATGTTTTTTTCTCTAAGGGTATTTGAAATTCTTTTTTTTTTTTTTTTTCCGGGACTGGGGACCGAACCCAGGACCTTGCGCTTCCTAGGTAAGCGCTCTACCACTGAGCCAAATCCCCAACCCCTCTAAGGGTATTTGAAAGTAAAAAACAGAATGATTAAATACAAGTCAGCACAGGAAGAGAAGGGTCTTCCCAGTCGACCATACGCTCTTGTCAACCTCTTCCTCACTTCTAATTTGGGGTTCTCTACCCTTCTTCCCTATCCCTTCTTCCAGTCCCTTCTGCACTCTCAGTTCTGCTGAGGATGAACTGCACCAAGTGGTCAACTTCAGTCTGAACAAACAGAGGTTAGGCAGTAACTCACTTCCTCAGAACATGGCCAGCACAATGTCCATTTCCCTCCTGTGCTTTCTAGTGAAGCTCTGTAGCAAGTCAGCATTAGGATGAAGGAAGGCCGGGGTGAAATACAAGAGGCTGAAAATGACTTTGCGGGATGTGAGCTTGACAGAAAGCATCTCAATGGGTGCTCTCAGGGAATCAACAGGCTGGGTACTTAATACTGCCAGGAAATGGGGAGAGAGATGATATCATCATCATCATCATCATCATCATCATCATCAAAGGCTACCTGTGCGTCTATAAATGAAGGGCTAAATCTCAGTTTCTTCCCTGAAAGCAGTCCTACAAAAGCTGTGGATCTCGGCTGGTCATGTGTGGAATATCTTGGTTGATCCTGTATGGAGAAGGAAACATTAAGGTCTGTGGAGCCATGACAACCCTCTACTCACCCGATCTCTCATCTCTAATGATGGCTAACTGACCAATTTTCCCAGCTAGGTTTCAGCTGTGGCCTCATTTCTTGTAGGCCTCCCATGATTGAGGGTGAGGAGAGTACTATGGTATGCTCATTACAGAGGAAGGAAGAGGGAAAAGGCTATTTATGACAGCTAATTGGTCTCACCCAAAAGACTAGAAACTTGTCTCCCATCTTCACAACATGAGGTAATTTGCCACATAGAGCAAGGCGCTCATGGAGAAGTTTGGTTCCTACCCTTCTACAGAAACAGGGAGACACAGGTCCTCTCTTCCAAAGAGGAGAAGAATAGAGTTGAAATACTGATTGCAGATCTCGCCCCCTTCATAATTCCACCCAGAAGCAGCAGGCATTTACACTTTGTAATGACTGCCTTTAGGATGGGGTACCAAGTTTGATTGTGATTGAAGGCTTAATTTTCCTGTAGTTCAATATTTACTTGCATCAATGAATAATTATGTCTAGAACACCCCTACACACACACACACACACACACACACACATACACACACACACACACACACACAAGACCTCATGAAACAAACAATATTAAAGGAGTGCTATTGGAGTTGGGGGCTATTATCATTGCTACATGTCTTAGACACATCAAACACATCTTGAAATATAAAAAGTTTTATAGTACCAACTAAAAACATCCCTTAATAATAGTTCTGGGAGCAACTCTCAAACAAATTAAATATTTAACTATCACTTCACCACTAATTGAAAATGCAACTAGGAATTTATGTGAGTCAAAGTCCTAACAAGATTCTTCACACATGTGTTTTATGCATCACATTTTTTAGTCCAGATTCTGCTGGTTATGAAAATTTTTTCCCTTTCTTGCTATTGGTGAAACTGACTTTCTGGGAAAGATATTTATGTAAATTTTTATTACTGACTGAGAACTCGTGGAAGTTTCATTTCTAGTTTATAAGCCGCCTGTGTAGATGTAGGTCATTTGATCACTACTAAAGCAAATCAGAGAGCCTCTCTGGCACCTTCTGCAGGGCATGAACTATTCTCTAAATGTTGCATGGGATTGTTTCCTGGGTCCCTGTTTTTAAATACATCATAAGGGTGATGACTTAGTTCCTAATGTATGGAAGAACCAGAAACTTCTAAAATCTAATGTGCACACTCCATTTTATCCACTCTTCACATTTTACAGCTCTTTTTAAAAAGTATTCTAATTATAGAACAATAATTATGTGAATAATTAAGTAGTCCGTGGTTGGTTTGATTCTGCCAGTGTCATCTTGTACTGGCTTCGCCTTCACAGACAGCACAGATTCTGGGCTGCAGATTTTATCCTCATGAGCATCAGAAAAGGGGAATAGCTGAGAAAAGTCACACCAGTTAATGATTCTCGGTTTCAGTGTTGACTTTTCAGGTTTTTTATTACTTCAGAAACGTCAAATATGCAAAAGGGTAGAAAAAATAAAAACTGTTGGCCTACTAATGACCAATGTTGTGCTCGATTCGTTTGTCTTCCTTTTCTGTGTGACACTAAGTTCAGGGGCAGTTTAGAATGTATCAATAAACAATATATTAACTCAATAAAATCTTAAAAAATACATTTTTAAGGGTAGAATTAGAATTTTTTCTTTTTAAAAATTACAAGTAGATTCTACCATACAATATAAATACATTCTGGGTATGGTTTCTCCTCCCCAAACTCCTCCAAAATCTCTCTTCCTACCCACCCACCCAAACACATACCCCTTCTCTGTCTCTCTGTCTCTCTGTCTCTCTGTCTCTCTGTCTCTCTGTCTCTCTGTCTCTCTCTCTCTCTCTCTCCACATTGTTGAGTTTTAGGTCTGTGTTTTTGTTCCCATAGACTGCAGAAGAAAGCTTCTCTAATGATGACTGGGGAAAGCACTGAATCTGAGTACAGCAGATACTATCAGGAGTAACCGTTTTACTACTATCTTCCTTTAGTAGAGCACCAGTAGTAGGTTTTCCTCTAGGTCCATGGCCTATCAAGTCCCAGGTCCTTGGCCACCCAAACAGGGTTGAGCACGGGTTGCATCTCATATAGGCATGAAATCCAATCAGATATTTGTTGATTACTCTTACTACGTTTGTGTCACTATTGTCCCAGCATATCTTGCAGGCGGGACACTATTGCAGATCAAGGAGTTTGTAGCTGTGTTGGTGCTTACCTTTCTCCTTTGGTAGCATACAAAGTCCTTTCCAGTATCACGGACACTAAGCAGTAGTAAATAAATTGTAGCAGTGAGTAATTGCTTACAATTATACTTTAGGTACTTGGAAGGCTGTGTCGAGAAAATTAGTTTAGGTGAGGCTACAGTGTGAAACTCGTCTAAAAATCAAGCAAATACAAAAACAAACAAATTGTAAAATGCTATTTACTAAATTCTTCCACTGACAATAATAATTACATCTAGTAAGAATTTCAAAAATCAGTGCTTAGTCTAATGTTCCATAGGCAATACCTCTGAAAACAGTTTAGTCATTGTTGCTTTAGAGAAATTAAAACTGGGGTTGGGGATTTGGCTCAGTGGTAGAGCGCTTGCCTAGTAAGTGCAAGGCCCTGGATTCGATCCTTAGTTCTGGGAGGTTGGGGGGAGAAAGACAAATTAAAATCAGCCCTAGCTTACAAAAAAGTTTAATCTGTATAGTCCCTGTCACAACCTCCTTTGCCTTTTCCCAAGACTTATTTTTTTAAAAGAATAGTCCAAGATGTTCTCTCATTATGTAGACTATCGAAGCATCTGGTAGTTCACATTGCTGTGCGGGAACATTTAAATCTAATTTGGTCCATTTGCTATTTCTTGAAGATAGCTCTGTGCTGTTGGAATGTTGTTCAGAAAGTTTTTGTATACACACATCTTGATATATATTTTGGTGTTTTTCTTCTAGTAGTTCCAGGATTTCAGCTTTTTAAATTAAAGGCTTTGATCCACTTTGATTGATTGTTAAGTGGCATGAGAAAGATAAATCTAGTTTCATTTTTTGGCAGTATATACAGTTTTGTCAGCACCAATTTTGTTTGACAGGCTGGTTTTTATTCCCGCTATAGTTCTTGACACACCCTGATAAAAACTCAGATGGCTTTAGGTGTATTTCTTCATATTCTGTTTACTGGTCAACACTAATGTTTTTATGCCAATATCATGTTGACTTTGTCACTATGGCTCTGTAGCATAACTTGAGGTCAGGTATGGTGATACCTACTATAGCATTCTCTCCATTTAAGGTTACATTGGCTACGTCAGTTAGAGGGTTAATATCTAGAATATAAATGACTGCTAAAATAAAATACCATTAAAATCTGCCAATCAATAAATGAGGCAATCAACTGAACAGAAAGCCCTTGAAATAAAGTATATGAATCACTAATAAAGATTTTTAAGGTCCAGCATCCTAAGCCACCACAAAGAAGAACAGCAGAATAGCTACCATCATGAAAGAGGTCACCAAATACTTCCAATGATGAAGAAATGAAAAGTAAAAACTTCCTATTTGCTGCTGGCAGGAGTATGACTAATACAGTCATATGGAAATCAATGTGACTATTTCTCGAAAATTAAAAGTAGAACCACCATGTGACCCAGTTACATCATACTGGGGCATTCAGCGACATCCTTCTAGAGACACTTGTACATTCATATTTATTGCTGTCTATAACTCCAGATCCAGAGGATCAGATACTCTCATACAGACATACATGTACGCAAAACACCAGTGTACATAAAAGAAAAGAAAAGAATGCGCCATAGGTGATGTTATACACCTTATATCACAATAATGGATATTTGGGTATCATGAGTCAATCAACAATCACTATTGGCAATGACAATACTGACTAATGCTTTCAGGTGGTGATGTCTGATTTGTCTTCCCTTTGTGGTGTGTCACTTCGCAAGCACTACCAAGTGGCCTTTGTTTCTCTGACAATGTCCAAGTTTTTATCAAGCACTCAATGTTTTTGTTTGTTTGTTTGTTTTTATCATCAAGTAATAGATACTTGCCCTGAATGAAATTCTTTGACTATCATCCTACCTACCTTGCTATCTGGCATTTTTTAAATAATGAAGTCTTGGGGTTGAAGATTTAGCTCAGTGGTAGAGCACTTGCCTAGCAAGCACAAGGCCCTGGTTTCCGTCCCCAGCTCCAAAAAAAAGATAAAAGAAAAAAAGAAAAAAATAATGAAGTCTTTATGGTTAGATTGTATATTTGTATAAGACAGTTCGGTAAATGCTTCATTCCCTTTCTGTAGTAACTAACTGGTAAAAGGAAGATGTGCAACAACAAAACTCATTATTAAGAAACAGAAATATATTTTTGTTTTGAATTGTGTATTACTTTAAAAAATAATGTTTAAATATATTTTGAAAATTGCATACATTCATATAGTTATTTGACTATATATCTACTACTACCCCCTCAAGGTTCACCAATGACCCCCACCAGCGAGTGTCTTTCTCAATCTCTGTTCTATTTGAAAAAAAAAATGAATAATTCACACTGAGTCAAACTAGTGATGTCCACATGTACATGGATATGAGCCCATCCTTTGGGGCATGGCACTCAACCAGCTGCCATAATACAAGGAAAAGTGGCCTTGCTGTCCTCTGTATTCATCAACTGCCAACAGCTCTCATCCTAGGCCTGGAGGCCTCAAGAACCTTTTCCAAATCCTCTCTAAAATTTTGAGTTGCTCAATAGCCAAGTTGTATCCAGAAGACTTTCTCAGAGCTGTTCACCCTGTCATCTGGGTCCTTTCAGTCCTTCAGGTGCCCATCTTATACAACGTCCTGGGGCAGTGGAAGGTTGAGATAGATGACTCCTTTATAGCTCAGTACCTAGACTCATTTGTTTTCAGAATACTGACCAGTTATCAGGCTTTGCATTAACCACCACCAACTGTGAAAAAAAGCTTCTCTGACCAAGATTGAAAGCAGCATGAATCTAAGTTTATAAACATTAATATTTAGAAGGCAGTTTGAAAGCATGACTATTTAGCTAAACACCACTAGTAGGTTCTTTCTAATGTATACAACCTTCCCACACATGGGTATTTGATCAGGTTTACTGGCAGGCACACAGCCCCAGGAGCTGAGCCCAAGGATTGCTTCTTGCTGCTGAAGTGACTTCTCATGTTTGTCGTTACCGTATTCCTCATTTTTCTGACATGGTGTGATTGGGCAAATAAAGTCCCTTTTTGCCTGTAGTCTGTTATGATTGATACTTGGGTATTAGCCCAACCTATTGGGCAAATTTCCTACAGATCAACAGGCATGAAATAATGCAGTTTAGATGAATTAATGATTTTATAGATTTCCTGATTTGATTCAAAGAATTTTAAAAAGTTAAGATAGTTGGCGGTAAGTTTAAGGTTTGAGTTAAAAATCAAAATTAGAGCATGCTTCCTCTGACCAAAAAAAAAAAAAAAAAAAAAAAAAAAAAAAAAAAGACAGCATGAAAAGGAGAACACTGGGACTTCCATGGGACTTCCAGTTTCTGGCTGTACCTGGAGCTGAAATGGTCCCACAGCTTTCTGTATCTAAATCCCATGAAGGAGAGAGATGGACCCTCAGATGTGCAGACAATCCTGAGATCCCAGGGGAGACCGCAACTTCTGCTCACATTCCTGGCCCAAGAGGAACCTGCCTAGCGCCTTCTGGATACAGGAATCTAGCAGCAGTCAGCAGCAGGAACCTTCTGGTTTCTACCTGCACCCAAAACTGAACTGAATCGGTGCCACAGCTCTCTATACCCAAAATGCATGGGGGAGAGAGCTGGACTCTCAGAAGTGAGGACAATCCTGAGACCTCAGGGAAGACCACTACTTCTGCTCACGTTCCTGGCCCAAGAGGAACCTGCCTAGTGCCCTCCGGATACTGGAAGCTAGGAGCAGACAGGGGTAGTTCCCTTCCAGTTTCAGCCTGAGCATAGAGCTGGAAGCCAGTTGCCTGGAGCGCTGACACACCTGAGAGCAGAGGTAAGACCAACTGTTCTGCTCCAAGCAATCCACATGGAGGCTTTGAGTCACACAAACCAAGAGCAGCACTCTGTTCCCAGATCTGGCTGAAAGAAAACAGGTCTACAGGAGTCCTGACACACAGGCCTACAGGAGGGTCAAGCCAGTCAGAGACAGCAACACAAGCTAACACCAGAGACAACCTGATGGCTAGAGGCAAGCTCAGGAACTTAAGAAAAAGAAACCAAGACTACTTAGCATCATCAGAGCCCAGTTCTCCCACCAAAGCAAATACTGGATATCCAAACACACTGGAAAAGCAAGATTTGGATTTAAAATCACATCTCATGATGATGATAGAGGACTTTAAGAAGGACATAACCCACTTAAATAAAAACAAGAAAACACAGGTACATAAGTAGAAGGCGTTAAAGAGGAAACACAAAAATCCCTTAAAGAATTACAGGAAAACACAACCAAAAGGGTGAAGGAATTGAACAAAACCATCCAGGATTTAAAAATGGAAATAGAAACAATAAAGAAAGCACAAGGGGAGAGAACCCTGGATATTGAAGATCTAGGAAAGAGACAAGGAGTCATAGACACAAATATCACCAACAGACTACAAGAGATAGAAGAGAGAATCTCAGGGGCAGAAGTGACCGTAGAAAGCATTGACACAACTGTCAAAGATAACGTAAGATGCAAAAAGCTCCTAGCGCAAAACATCCAGGAAATCCAGGACACATGAGAAGATCAAACCTAAGCATAGTAGGTATAGAAGAGAGTGAAGACTCCCAACTTAAAGGGCCAGTAAATATCTTCAACAAAATCATAGAAGAAAACTTCATTAACCTAAAAAAAAGATGCCATAAACATAAAAGAAGCCTATAGAACTCCAAATAGATTGGACCAGAAAAGAAACTCCTCCTATCATATGATAGTCAAAACACTAAATGCACAAAACAAAGGAAAAATTTTAAAAGCAGTAATGGAAAAAGTCAAGTAACATATAAAGGCAGACACATCAAAATTACACCAGATTTCTCACCAGAGACTATGAAAACCAGAAGATCCTGGGCAGATGTCATACAGACCCAAAGAGAACACAAATGCCAACCCAGGCTACTATATCCAGCAAAACACTCAATTAACATCGATGGAGAAACCAAGCTATTCCATGACAAAACCAAATTTACACAATATCTTTCTACAAATCTAGCCTTACAAAGGATAATAGATGGAAAACTCCAACAAAAAGGAGTGAAACTACACCCTAGAAAAACAGGAAAGTAATCTCTTTGCAAAGAAACCAAAAGAAGAGGGACACATGAACATAATTCCACCCCTAACAACAAAAATAACAGGAAGCAACAATATTCCTTAAAATCTCTTACCATCAATAGACTCAAATCCCCAGTAAAAAGACATAGACTGACAGACTAGATACATAAAGAAGACCCAGCATTTTGCTGCATACAGGAAATACACCTCGGTAAAAAAGACAAACACTACCTCAGAGTGAAAGGCTGAAAAACAACTTTCCAAGCAAATGGTCTGAAGAAACAAGCTGGAGTAGCCATTCTAATATCAAATAAAGTTGACTTTCAACCAAAGTTTTCAAAAAAGATAAGGAAAGACACTTATATTCATTAAAGGAAAAAATCCACCAAGATGAACTCTCAATCCTAAATATCTATGCTCCAAATACAAGAGCACCTACATTCATAAAAGAAACCTTAATAAAGCTCAAAGCACACATTGCACCTCACACAATAATAGTGGGAGATTTCAACAGCCCACTCTCATCAATGGACAGATCATGGAAACAGAAATTAAACAGACATAGAGAAACTAACAGAAGTTATGAACCAAATGGATTTAACAGATATTTATGGAACATTTAATCCCAAAACCAAAGAATATATCTTCTTCTCAGTCCCTCATGGTACCTTCTCCATAATTGACCATATAATCGGTCACAAAACAGGCCTCAACAGATACAAGAAGATTGAAATAATGCCATGCATCCTATCAGATCACCAGGGACTGCTGGTCGTCAATAACAATAACGACAGAAAGCCCACATATTCATGGAAGTTGAACAGTGCTCTACTCAATGATAACTTGGTCAAGAAAGAAATAAAGAAATTAAGACTTCCTAGAATTTAGTGAAAAGGAAGGCACAACATGCCCAAACTTATGGGACACAATGAAAGCCATGCTAAGAGGAAAACTCATAGCTCTGAGTGCCTCCAAAAAGAAATTGGAGAGAGCATACATTAGCAGCTTGACAGCACACCTAAAAACTCTAGAACAAAAAGAAGGAAATACACCCAAGAGGAGTAAAAGGCAGAAAATAATCAAACTCAGGGCTGAAATCAATCAAGTAGAAACAAAAAGGACTATACAAAGAATCAACAACATTAGGAGCTGGTTCTTTGAGAAAATGAACAAGATAGATAAACCCTTAGCCAGACTGACCAGAGGACCCAGAGTGTGTCCAAATTAACAAAATCAGAAATGAAAAAGGAGACCTAAAATAGAATCTGAGAAAATTAAAAAAATCATCAAATGCTACTACAAAAGGTTATATTCAACAAAACTGGAAAATCTGGAAGAAAGGGACAATTTTCTAGACAAATACCAAGTGCTAGAGTCAAATCAGGAACAGATAAATCATCTCAACAACCCAATAACTCCTAAAGGAACAGATGCAGTTATTCAAAAATCTCCCAACCAAAAGGAGCCCAGGACCAGATAGGTTTAGTGCAGAATTGTATCAGACCTTCACAGAAGACCTCATACTAATACTGTCCAACCTATTCCACAAAATAGAAGCAGATGGAGCGCTATCAAATTCCATCTATGAAGTCACAATTACTCTTATACCTAAACCACACAAACACCCAACAAAGAAAGAGAACTTTAGACCAATTTCCCTTATGAGTATCGACGCAAAAATACTCAATAAAATCCTTGCATACTGAATCCAAGAACACATCAAAATGATCATCCATCATGATCAAGTAGGCTTCATCTCAGGGATGCTGGGATGGTTTAATATATGGAAATCCATCAATGTGATCCACTATATAAACAAACTGAAAAAGAAAAACCACCTGATCATCTCATTAGATACTGAAAAAGCATTTAACAAAATTCAACACCCTTTCATGACAAAAGTCTTGGAAAAATCAGGAATTCAAGACACATACTTAAACATAGTAAAAGCAATATACAGCAAACCAGTAGCCAACATTAAACTAAATGGAGAGAAACTTGAAGCAATCACACGAAAATCATGGACTAGACAACGCTGCCCACTCTCTCCCTACTTATTTAATATAGTACTCCAATTCTAGCCAGAGCAATCAGACAGCAAATGCAGGACACATGGATACAAATTGGAAAGGAAGAAATCAAAATATCACTATTTGCAGATGATATGATAGTATACATAAGTGACCCCAAAAGTTCCACCAGAGAACTACTAAAGCTGATAGACAACTTCAGCAAAGTGGCTGGGTATAAAATTAACTCAAACAAATCAGTAGCCTTCCTCTACTCAAAGGATAAACAGACTGAGAAAGAAATTAGGGAAATGGCACCCTTCACAATAGTTCCAAATAACATAAAATACCTCCAGTGTGCCTCTAACCAAGCATGTGAAAGATCTGTATGACAAGAACTTCAAGTCTCTGAAGAAAGAAATTGAAGAAGACCTCAGAAGATGGAAAAATCTCCCATGATCATGGACTGGAAAGATTAATATAGTAAAAATGGTTATTTTGCCAAAAGCAATCTACAGATTCAATTCAATCCCCATCAAAATCTAACTCAATTCTTCATAGAGTTAGAAAGAGCAATTTGCAAATTCATTTGGAATAACAAAAAACCAAAACCAAAACCAAACCAAAACAAAACAAAACAACAACAACAAAAAACGCAGCATAGTGAAAACTATCCTCAACTGTAAAAGAAATTCTGGGGGAATCACCATCCCTGACCTCAAGCAGTATTACAAAGCAATAGTGAAAAAACTGCATGGTACAGAGACAGGCAGGTAGATCAGTGGAATAGAATTGAAAACCCAGAAATGAACCCACACACCTATGGTCACTTAATCTTTGACAAAGGAACTAAAACCATCCATTGGTAAAAAGATAGCATTTTCAACTAGTGGCACTGGTTCAACTGGAGGTCAGCACTTAGAAGAATGCAAATCAACCCATTCTTATCACCCTGTACAAAGCTTAAGTCCAAGTGGATCAAGGACCTCCATATCAAACCAGATTCACTCAAACTAATAGAAGAAAAAGTGTGGAAAAACCTTGAACACATGTCACTGGAGAAAATTTCCTGAACAAAACACCAATGGCTTATGCTCTAATATCAAGAATCAACAAATGGGACTTCATAAAACTTCAAAACTTCTGTAAGGCAAAGGACACTGTTATTAGGACAAATCGGCAACCAACAGATTTGGAAAAGATCTTTACCAATCCTTCATCTGATAGAGGGCTAATATCCAAAATATACAAAGAACTCAAGAAGTTAGACTCCAGAGAGCCAAATAACCCCATTAAAAATGGGGTACAGAGCTAAACAAAGAATTCTCAGCTGAGGAATATCAAATGGCTGAGAAGTACCTAAAGAAATGTTCAACATCCTTAGTCATCAGGGAAATGCAAATCAAAACAACCCTGAGATTCCACCTCACACCTGTCAGAATGACTAAGATCAAAACTAAGGTGACAACAGATGCTAATGAGGATGTGGAGAAAGAGGAACACTCCTCCACTGTTGGTAGGATTGCAAACTGGTACAACCACTCTGGGAATCAGTCTGGAGGTTCCTTAGAAAATTGGACATTGCACAACCCGAGGACACAACTATACCTCTCCTTGGCATATACCCAAATGATGCTTTAATGTGCAAGAAAGATACATGCTCCACTATGTTCATAGCAGCCTTATTTGTAATAGCCAGAAGCTGGAAAGAACCCAGATGCCCTCAACAGAGGAATGGATACAGAAATTGTGGTACATCTACACAATGGAATATTACTCGGTTATCAAAAACAATGATTTCCTCAAATTAATAGGCAAATGTATGGAACTGGAAAAATATCCTGAGTGAGGTAACCCAATCACAGAAACAAACAAACGAGCAAATAGAAAACAAAAAACTGAACATGTTATACACTCACTGATAAGTGGATATTAACCCAAAAGATCGAATTACCCAAGATACAATCCACAGACCACATGAAACTTAAAAAGAAGTACAATCAAAGTGTAGATGCCCCAGTCTTTCTTAAAAGGGGGAACAAAAATATTCATAGGAGGTGATATGGAGACAAAGTTTGGAGCAGAGACTGGAGGAATCGCCATTCAGAGCCTGCCCCACCTGGGGACACAGCCCAGATATATATAGCCACCAAAACTAGATAATGTTGATGAAGCCAAGAAGTGCATGTTGACAGGAGTCTAATATAGCTGTCTCCTGAGAGGCTCAGCCAGAGCATGGCAAATACAGAGGCAAATTCTGGCAGCAAACCATTGAACTGAGAATGCAATCCCCATTGGAGGGATCAGAGAAAGGATTGAAGGAACTGGAGGGCCTTGCAACCCTATAAGAACAACAATACCAACCAACCAGAGCTCCCAAGGACTGAACCACTACCCAAAGGGTACACATGAACAGACCCATGGCTCCAGCTGCGTATGTAGCAGAGGATGGTCTCATTGGGCACCAATGGGAGGAGAAGCCTTTGTACTGCCAAGTGTAGGGGAATGTCAGAGTGAGGTGGGAAGGGGGGTTGGTTGGGAAGTGGAACACCCTTATAGAAGAAGGGGAGTGGGATGGGATAGGGGGCTTATGACTATGAAACCGGGAAAGAGAATAACATTTGAAATGTAAGTAAAAATATCCAATAAAAAAAAGAAAGAAGAAAAGAACACTGAGCTTTCGTGCACCACAAGCACATAAATTGCACTAGGAAGAAAAATAAGCTTGAAACAAGCTAGTGATCAAGAAAAGCATTCATTCTAGGTTAGGCCCAGGAATGAGGCCACAGATGTGCACCATGATAACTAAGGCCATGAGCATAAAATACTATTGCCTTGAACTTATAGTGAGCTTATGGAGCAGAAGATCAAAAGAACTACTGCCTTGAGCTTATGCCAACAACCCTGCTGCAATTCCCTCTTGCATAACATTTTATCTATGAAGTAATTCTTTTGCTTACATAGAGAACCTTGTCTTATGGGATATAGGACTAAAGGAAAAATACAGCTTTTGGAGTTTTTTCCATCCACTAACTGTGTGTATATTTGTATATATGTATATAATATATGAAATGGTTAGAGCTTGCTCATTAGAGCTTGACTCTGTCCACCAAATGTGTAAGATGATTGGATCTTGCTTTGTTTCATCCAGTGTGTGTGTGTGTGTGTGTGTGTGTGTGTGTGTGTGTGTGTGTGTGTGTGTGTGATTTTTCCCCTTCTTTCTTTTCTCTAATCTAAGACCACCATCAATGACAGCCCAGCTTCCTCTGGCTACTATCAGCTGCAATTTAAGCCAGTTGCCACCAGCACTGGTTTCCTCCTCTTTCTTTCCTCCTGTTGCCTGCTACCACCAGGAGAAGCTTACACCGTGGTGCCGTCAGCACCAGCTTCCCCCTCCTCTCCCTCTCCTTTTAATAACTTGCCACTATCAGTAGAGTGGAGGAGGAATGTCAGTTACTATCAGGACCTACTCCAAACACTGACTCTGCACATGCTGCCTCCCTCAGTTTACCCTGTGGCGTCGAAGCTGGCATAAAAATCCAGTCAGAACATGATCAGTTACCCCTGTAACCATCATGAAATGATTGCAGTTGGCACATCTTGTCCAGCAGATGCTATTATGCGATGTAAGGTCAAGCACAGAGAGAGATCACTGATGTCTTTTCTCCCTCATACCACTTTGCATACCACAACCCAGCACCATGAAAGCTAGCCAGAAAGCAGAGAATTTCTTATTGATTGCAAGATCGAGTTTTCTCTGTCATGCATCCTGAGTGAGTGTTGTCTTCAGCAACAGGGTTTTAATAGCTAGCTATGATGGGCAACCAGGAGCAATAGCAATAGTCTACATTTATCTTTGGGAGCCTCTGGGACCTTAAATGAGATTGCAAGATAGTAGTTTTCCATATGGCTTTTTAACACATCCTTCATTTTGGTTAATCCCTCCTCTGTTCTCCTTTATCTCCATCTCTTCATCCGGCTCTCTGCTCGAATCTCTCTCCTCTCAGTATCTGCCATGCCTACTTTCATTTTATGCTCACTTTGCTGTTTCAAGTATCTTAATTCATTCATCCCCAATGGTGTGTTTCTAGCTTCCTGGCTTCTACCTGTAGTCATCACACAGACTGAGCAATTCAAAGCCGAGATCTACATACGAGAGAAAGAGAGACAAATATTTGTCCTTCTAGACCTGGGTGATGTCAATCAGTATAATTTTTTTTCAGTTCCATCCAATTTACCTGAAAAATTAATGATTTTACTTTTTCTTACAGCTGTATAATATTTCATTTGTACATGAACCACATTTTTCTTATGCATTCATCGATGGGTAGACATCTAAGTTGATTCTATTCCCTAGCCATTGTGAATAGAGCAACAATGAAGAGGGAAAGTGTCTCTATAGTAAGACTAAAGTCCTTTTTGGAATATGGCTTGGATGTGGTAGAGCTGAGTCATAAGGTAGTCCACTTTCAAGTTATATTGAGAAACCCTAAACTATATTACATTTATATATATAAATAATATATATAATATAAATAATGATTTATATATATATATAAATCATTCAGCCTTAAAAGTAGAAGATATACTCAGAAATTTTGCTTCTAACCTTACTCCCTCCACCCATTACACTTAGTGGGTTTTTAATTGACATTTTCAATTAAATATTCATTTCTGTAAATATAAGGATGTCTATTAACAAATCTTCCATTCTTAGGCTATTTTATGGACTTTCAAGCCTTTAAGAACTACATTTTGCAAGGTCTTGGGCAATGATTCACTGGATAGATCTGGAACAGTAAGTTGAAAACCTTCAGGATGAGACTCTCTTTGCAAGTCCCATTAAAAGCATCCAGTACGCCTCAAAGTTAAAATATCAACTTTAAAAGGAATTTTGACAAAAGTGACTTAACGTCATGAAAAATTTTAAGAGGTCTTATGACTTCATTTCAAGAAGTTACCCTGCTTGTGGCCCAATGACACAAAAACCTGGAGTTATTTGTGAAACGTGGAGCAACAACTAACAGTAAAACCTTTAGTGGCAGGAGAGTTGCTTCTTGTGAACACACACACAGACAGACACACAGACACACAGACACACACAGACAGACACACACAGACAGACACACACAGACAGATACACACAGAGACAGAGATAACACAGACGGACATAGACACACACATATACAGACAGTCAGACACACAGATACACACACAGGCACTCATACACACAGACACACACACAGACAGACACAGGCACACACAATACAGACATACAGACACAGAGACACACGGACAGAGACAGACATACACAAAAATACACACACACATACAGACACACAGTCAAAGACAGACAGACAGACAGACCACACACACACACACACACACACACACACAAACTGTTTTTATTAATTCTTCCCCAAGAAGAGATGCTATAGATGCTGCTGAAATGACAAGAGTCACATTATTCTATAAGCTTTAGTTAGTGAAGCATCAGAGTCTAAGTGGATCGAGTCCACTTTCTTTTTCCACATGGAAAGGTTTAATGAGAGAAGAACAGTAGAAGAGGAGAGGAGTAAAGGTCGGCCATGAGCACGTGGAGGGAAGGGGGGAGGGAAAGAGGACAAGAGCAAGAGAGCAAGAGCTTGAGTCCATTTTTAAGGTTCGATAATGATGAGAATATTGTTAACTAGCTTGTATGTGACAGCAAAGTTTTCCATGAAAAGAGAAGTTAACGGTTGATACCAACTTCATTGCTGTCTCTCTTTCAACAATTAACAAAAACACCTGTCTTTCTCTACCACAGTCATCAGGATCAGCAATCAACCCTGAAGTAAGATGTCCACCAGCAAAACTTTAGCATTTTTAGCAATAAATTATATTTAATTAGGGTATGTTTGTTTTTTACTAAAAGGATTACACAGTATAATGAAATTTAAAATTTTTATATTGAATTGAAAACCACAAAAAACCCTGTGAGTCACTTCACTACAATGGTGCATTTATTACAGGGGCCTGAACCCAAATCCATTATATCTCTCACACGTATGTATTTCTGTGAAAGTTAGTTTTATATATATTATTATTATTTTATATATACTATGATATATTACATATGCACATATACACACAAAGGCTTTGATTCTGTGTGCTAATAACATTATTAAAGTGTTTTCCACTATATAATGAAAATGTTAGTTGGCATGAAATTACATGATTCAAAGTCCATATGTTTTATACTTTTCACTGTGCTAAATTTCCTACACGTACTTATATAACCAAACTAGAAAGACAAATTAAAAAAAAAACTTAAACCAAACAACCTAATCTTACAGACATGGCCTCAAAGTCTAGGCTACACACTTCAAAGAGCTATTGTTCTTTGGACTATCGTAAGAGTGTGTCTCCTGATCTGCTGCAGGAGGTGTGTGGAAAGTTTGGCTCAACGAGTCAGCGATGCACATGAGCTGTGTAGTATAACACCAAATTAAAATCTAGAGCTGTAGCAACAGATGTCTGATGCTTGACACCACGACAAACCTGCTGGTTTCCAGAATTAGCTTCTGAACTCAGAGAGCCTCTCAAAGGTCTTACTGTAAACATTTTTTCCAATGTAGCAATGCCATGAATAGAGTAACACATTTGGTATTCCATTCTTGTGCCAACAATATATATATATAACCTGAGACAAAAGGCCAGCTTGCTTTTCCTTCACAGCTATGGGTCTCGCAAAGAGATAGAGAGTGCCAAGCAAATGTCTTCCAGCATCAAGTTAGAAGATTTGCTGGGGGGAGAACCGAGCATCATAGGCTAGACTTCACTGTTATCAGGCCAAGGTTAGACACAGGACATATTTATGAAACTGGAACCATTTTTTAAGGTCTCCCGAGGGGGAAGTTAATTAACTAAATAACATCTTGCCCCAGAAAACCATGTCTGCCCTATACCTATGTCTGGCATGATCCACTACCGTCAAGCATACAGAATCAGAGCTTCAATATCATCTGTGATACTCACAGGACATAAGGGGCATTATTCATCTGGATGGAATAGAGTTTATATGTTTATTTATTATGTGTTTGCTCCTGATTACCAATGACCCAGGGTTTAGTCTATGTCACTATGTATTCATATTCACATTCAGAATGGGCAGGGGGCTCAATCAGATTCTGTTATGGATAACTTAGTTCTGTGTTGCTCTTCCTTCCTGGCTTCCATGGTCATCTGACATAAGACCCAAAAACTCAAGTAATATTCTTTTCTTGATAGTTTTTTTAAAAAGTAGATATATAGAATTTTCAAGTAAATATATAGAATTACATAGCACTCATATCTAAGCTAACAGTGTTGCATGGACACACATTTCCTGTCAGCTGTGAACTTATCCTACAGCATGCTGTGGCCAGGATTTAGGGAAGCTGCATGATATCTGAACCTATAAACTATGGAGAACAGTCACACGCAGTTTTTATGTCCATACATATCCTGGGTAGAAATGAGCTGCAATTAGCTCTTATGGTTCAGGGATCATTCTGCTTGGACCTAGTACTAAATATCAACGTTTCCCTGGCTGATACTCAGGGTCTAAGCTAATCCACCAGGAAAGCCTTGGCCTTCAATGTATTAATACTTCTCCCAAGATTTATTTTCACCATTCCTTCCATTGCTATCCCATGAAGCCCTGTCTCATCTTTCCCCTTTCCTCCTGAATCTCAGTACTAAGCATAGAGGGCCAGACCCGGTGGCATGATAAACCTATTCTCATATGCTTTGGAGTGCAGAGGAAGCCCCACATGGGTGAAGTCCTGAGTCAACGTGTATTGCTTGACCTATCTCAGCCACGTCAAGCACCGTGTAAGTGTCAAAGCCTCGGTGGAAGCAGGGGAGAAGCCAAGCGGTCAGAAGAGCGGGTCCCTGTAAACCACATGTTTAAATATCGGCCAGCTAGGAGAAGATCAAGATAGCAGCAAGGGGTGGGCATGGCATTGGAAGGGTGCTGTGACTGACATTTTACTGACAGTCTGATAGAGGGTGAGGAGGGAACTGACGAGCCTCCACAGAGATCTCCTCAGAACCTCTTACTTCCTTGTTAATGTATCTGGGAATTACAAGATGGGTTCCATGTGCTTTAGAAGCTACATTATAAACTGAAAATGCAGCTTACTTCATCCAGTTTCATTGCTTTGATTTCAGTTTTCTTTAAAACACCAAGCCGAGGCCGGGACTCTTTATGAACGTGTATCCTACTTGTGACAGTGGCTTCTTGTCTTAGTTGGACAGTCCTGGATGATTGCCTTAGATGTTTTCACAAACTGTTTGACTTTCATAAAGATTTGAACTCTGAAAGCTTTTTCAGAAAATTCATACTTGACTACAACAACTGAGATAAAAAAAATTAAAGACTCTTCTGGGTGTAATAGTGCACACCAGTAATCCTAATACTTGAGAAGCTAAGGCAAGGCAGTTATGAGTTTGAGGCCACCCTAGCTAGTAAGTCCAAGGCCATCCTGTGCTGTAAAGTGAGACCATACTTTGGAGAGAGGGAGAGGAAACTTTTTTTTTTTATAAATCAACATGCATATTCAGAAAGATCTAAGGCATTCACAACCCTGATAGGACTGTCCTCAAGATTCCTCCCAAGTCTGTTTCTTAATTCTATTATTAACGAGGTGAAGAGCTCTCAAGAGGGAGCCCTGATTGGATCTAATTTGTTCTTTATTCCTGGCTTTTCTTAGAAGAGGAACTCCAGCTGCTTGATTTCCTGCTCAGAAAATGCTATAGTTCTGTTTTGTGTGTTTTGTAATTTTATCTTTTGGAATTGTAATTCAAAATACTTTAAAACCCCCTGTTGATTGCATCTTTGATCCCCGGTTTATTTACTACCGTGTCGTTGGTGCCTACGAATGTGCAGTTTCCGTGTTAGCTTTTCAAATAACAGCTAATTGAATTTCACTGTGGTAAAAATAGGCACACTTGATAATTGGAATCACTTAAAAGTCATCAAGACTCATTTTGTGACCCAAACTGTGCTCCACAAATGTTCCAAGGACATTAAGCACAGTAGGTCTTCTTCTATGAATGGGTTGAGAGTTATAAAAATCTGTTAGGCTCTGCCAGAGCATGACAAATACAGAGGCAAATGTTACCAGCCAACCATTGAACTGAGAATGGGGTCCCCATTGGAGGAGTTAGAGAAAGGAATGAAGGAGCTGAAGGGGCTTGCAACCCCATAAGAAGAACAAAATCAACCAACTAGAGCTCCCAGGGACTAAACCACCACCCAAAGAGTACACATGAACAGACCCATGGCTCCAGCTGCATATGTAGCAGAGGATGGCCGTGTTGGGCACCAATGGGAGGAGAAGCCCTTGGTCCTGCCAAGGCTGGATCCCTGCAGTGTAGGGGAATGTCAGGGCAGGGAGGCAGGAAAGGTTGGGGGAACACCCTCATAGAAGTCGGGGAGGGGAGATGGGATGGGGATTTCTGAATGGGAAATCGGAAAACGGGATAACATTTGAACATGTAAATAAAAAAATTATCCAATATAAAAAAAAATCTCCGTTAGGTCAATACGCCTAATAGTGTCATTAAAGCCTTATACAGCATTTCAGACTAATTGTCCTACAAAACAAAATGTAATAATATGCTATGTCCTATACATTTTATGGAGGGAGGATTGTTAAAATCCTTAACTACAGCTGCATATTTCCTTTCATCATTTTATTAATTTTTGCGTCATGTGTTTTAAAACTTTAGGTTCCCAAACCATCTCTCCAGCCCTCTTGAGACTAATTTTCAAGCTTCAGTGAGAAAAACCCACAATGATACTTGGTATGGAATCTGCGGTACTCAGGTAGAAGCTCTCTGACCATCGACACAGCGTCCTGTGAGTGCTGGGTTTCCACTCTGAATGCTCGGCTAGGAGAGAATGCTCAGGTCCTGTGTGAGTGTGGACTGGTGCTCTCTCCCATTCTTTGGGTTGACTGTTGTCAGACATGGGTTCATCTTGCGTGGAGACTGATTCGAACTTAGCTGTGGTCTAAATAGCACTGCAGATTTTGTCCTTTCTGGGTAGCCCCTCCCCTCCCCAACGCTGTGCCATGGCTGTGTATAGTCATGTCCATCTCCCTGGATTCTGAGATCCACCTCTCAGTTCAGGGAAGCTTCCAGAAACATCTAATTTTTCCAATGTACTGCTCTCCAAAACTCCCCTGTAAGCAAACCAGGCACCCTCAGTGTCCCTCCTCTGTCCCCTCTCACGCCTTAGAGAGTGTTGCTATTTTTCTGTGGCAGATATTCAGTATTTTGGAAACCAATTTCCATAAATATGTGAAACTCTTAAGGCGTGTCAGACTCCGGTTTTTTTTTTTTTTTTTTTTTTTTGGTTCTTTTTTTTCGGAGCTGGGGACCGAACCCAGGGCCTTGCGCTTCCTAGGCAAGCGCTCTACCACTAAGCTAAATCCCCAACCCCCAGACTCGGGGTTTTATCGGACACATTAGCACAGCTGCGTGAACAGCGTCCATTCGCTCTCCTGTAGAGACTGGAGACAAAGAGTAAATGAGATGCTAGCAAAGTCTCGATCTCAAGAAAGATTAACACCTGTGCTATAGGCAAATTCCAAATTCAGTGTGCTTTGCCTGCAGAAGAAAGGAAACACTACCATCAGGGATTCTGTTTCAGGAGTCAAGGATCCAACAAGAGAGAAGCAGTGGCAATCTTATTGAGTGTAAGTAGTGCTATCTCACTAAGGACGAGCTTTGCTCCTTTTCTGCAATGCAACTGCTTAGCACATATTGTAAATTTTACTTTCTGTTCACTGGAGAAATCCTTTGAATGAAAAAATGTATTTTGTATTAAGTAGTTTTAGAATATCAGTTTGATGCTGTTTCACCTATTTTGCCTCTCTTACTCAATGTAAAGTTTATATATAATATAAATATGTATAAAGATATACAGCTGATCTGCATGGAAAACTCAGTCAGCTTACTAGAGGAAATGATGCTTGAAGTGAGTTTTTCATTTCATTTTCAAGGATGAGAAGTGACTCAGGCACGGGCATGGAAACATCTGATCTTGGCGCGGTATGACAGAGTGAGGTAGTTCTATCCTAGCGGAGGCTATTGCTGGCATTAAACAATGTAACACACGTGTGGGGGAAAATGTCCTCAGCCACATAATAAGCTGTTAGTACAAATGATCTATTCTAGCTTTCTTTCCTGCCATAATATAGGATGGTTGTACCACTTGGCTCAGGACTCGGAGAGAAGGAAAAGCAGAGACGAAGAGGCTAGCAACTTATGGCTACACAGGTAACGAACTAGAGAAATACGTTTTGAAGTCTCTGGAAACAGATTTCAATTTTCTTTTTTTAAAAGAAAACCCTAAATATGCTTACGCCCCGGGGTAACTATTTCTAACTATGGGTGCACTTTAGAATTTTTGATTAGAGAAGAAAGACTTCAAAACCTTCGTGTCATGTGTGTCAAACCTTCAAATTTGCTGTTCATGTTGTGTCATTACGTAGTCACAGCTGGCCTGGAATTCTTGCTCTCTTACATCTGGCTCCCAAATTCTGGGATTATAGGCATGTACATACATACATGTACATACATACATGTATATACATAGCTTCAATGACTTTTTCATTACTTGGATCGAAGATTAACATTGTCTCTTCTAGTTTTATTTTTCCCCTGGTTCTCAGTTTATGGGTGCTGATGGGTTTATCCTTAACTCATGAGTAAGAACTAGTCTTTCCAACCCCTAAGACTTCAGCTGTACAGAAGTTAGAAAGCCATGTCCCCCTCATCACACTGCCCCTTCACAGTCCAAAACCAAGCTTAGATTTGCTGGCTGTGCACGACAGTTTTACCTTTTCTGGGCACAATCGAGAGTCATTTTGGAACAGAAAAATCTCAACTGAAAAAATGCCTCCATCCGATTTGCCTATAGGCAGCCTGTCTGGCATTTTCATAATTGATGACTGCTGTGGGCAATCCAGCTCACTTTAGGCAATACCACCTCTGGGCTACTGATCTTTTGCTATAAGAAAGCATGCTGAGCAAGTCATGGGGAGCAAGCCAGTAAGCAGCACTCCTCCGAGTCCTCTGCATCAGCTCCTGCTTCTAGGTTCCTACCCTGACTTCCATGGATGAAGGACTACAACTGTAAGAGGAAACAAACCCCTAGTCCCTCAAGTGGCTTTTGGTCATGGTGTTTTACTAACGCAGTAGACACACTAAGACATTGATCCTGACCATATTCAAGTCTGAAATTACAGGCAATGACTATTAATTCTTAACTGACATTATGGAAATCTCTACTACATAAGAACCATATGAACAATATCTATGATTTGTACTGGTTTCTTGTGATTATAATGATGTCGAAAAGAGGACAAATGTCTTAGAGACGTTTCTCAGGCCTGGCAAGCAGTAGGTCTACCTCTGGACAAGACAGGGATAATAGAGGTTAGACACAATGACTAGAGTGAGATAACCTGGGCTAAATCCACAGAATACACATGACAGAGGGGAAAAAAACTGACCTGTATAAGCTGTCCTCTGAATCGAACACTCATGAGAACACACACTTGCAATTTTTAAAAATTTCTAAATTTTTGTTTTTATTGTTTTTAATTTAAGTGTATTCATGGTGTATGTGTGTGTGTGTGTGTGTGTGTGTGTGTGTGTATGGTATGTGTATATGTGTGGGAGAGTGTGTGTGTTTATGTGGGCATCCATGTCTGTACATATGTTTAGAAGCTAAAGAAGGGTATTGGGAACCCATCTGTCTTTATTTTCTTGAGAAAGGGTCCCTGGCTTTCAAATAGAGGTCCTCACGGCTGCATAAGAGACGTTGTTAACCATCAAATCATCTTCATTGCCCAAGGTTTGGGGTTTTTTCTTATTTAATTGTGCTTCTTTATTTCATCATTTGCTGGAGACATTTATCCTGACTTGGCTTCCTGGTATGCCTAAGAAGTCACGACATTAACACATGTGTGCTAATTCAGTGCAGATTTGGTAAACTGATGATATTCTGCTGGAGAACTAGTTTTGAATATGCCTTCATTGAGTTTATGTTTGGTCTGAAATGTCCTGTGCAAAGCTGATGCTTAGAATATAAAAACATAGAATTGCAAAGACAAAGGCAACATGCAGCTTCAATCTGCATCATTTGGTTTGAAATTAACCTTGTTCCAATCTTGTTCAGAAATGACAGAAGAAAGAAGGCACCCTCTGAGTAGTTCAGCCTGGAAGCTTACAACTGCACACACATCTGTTGATGAGGAAGAACTCAACCAGATCTCAATTTTCACATGTTTCACTGGCCTTCACATAGGACTGCATATGCTGCTCCTGTCAAAGTCACCCTGGGCTGGCTTTGAACATGAGAAAGGGAAGGTGTCACAGTGCTGCTCTCCCTAAGGGTACACATCCTGTGACATTTCCATTTGTCAATGGCTGCCTTCCCTTTCTCCTCATTCAATCAGTCTTTCAAGTCTCCCAGAGTGAGTTTTTTATGATAAAAGCTAAATTAATGAGGAAGTCACTCTACAAAAAAGGAGCCCTGCTCCCAAACCCCATGGGAGAGAGAGCTGATTGCCCAGACATGTGGGCAAACCTGAGACTGCAGGGCAGGAGAGACTGCCACTTCTGCTCACCTTTGCCCACACCCCTGGCCCAAGAGGAAACTGTATAGGGCCTCTGGGCACAGGAAGATAGGGGCAATCAAGCTGCAGGTCCACTGTGGACCAGACACTGCCCAGACCTGAATAGACCCAGTCAAACAGCTCCCTACACCCAAATCCAATGGGAGGGAGAGCTAGACCTTCAGGGCAGGCCCTTCTTGTTCCCGCTGACAGAGACAGCTGAAAGCCAGTGGACAGGAACGACTACATGCCTGAAAGCAAAACACTCTATTCCCATAACTGACTGAAAGAAAACAGGAAAACAGGTCTACAGCATTCCTGAGACAGAGACCTATAGGACGGTCAAGCCACTGTCAGAAATAGCAAAACAAGGTAACACCAGAGAAAACCTGATGGCTTGAGGCAAGCACAGGAACCAAAGCAACAGAAACAAAGACTACATGGCATCAAGAGAGCCCAATTTTCCCACCAAAGCGAACACTGAATATCCAAACACACCAGAAAAGCAAGATCTAGATTTAAAATCACATTTGATCATGATGATGGAGGACTTTAAGAAAGTCATAAAGAACTCCCTTAGAGAAATGCAGGAAAATACAAGTAAACAAGTAGAAGCCCATAGAGAGGAAACACAAAAATCCCTGAAAGAATTACAGGAAAACACAATCAAACAGGTGAAGGAATTGAAAATGGAAATAGAAACAATAAAGAAAGCACAAAGGGAAATAACCCTGGATATATATAGAAAACCAAAGGAAGAGACAAGGAGCCATAGATACAAGCATCACCAACAGAATACAAGAGATGGAAGAGAGAATCTCAGGAGCAGAAGATTCCATAGAAACCATCAACACAACTGTCAAAGATAATGTAAAATGGAAAAAGCTACTGGCCCAAAACATACAGGAAATCCAGGACACATGAGAAGATCAAACCTAAGGATAATAGGTATAGAAGAGAGTGAAGACCCCCAACTCAAAGGATCAGTAAATATCATCAACAAAATCATAGAAGAAAACTTCCCTAACCTAAAAAAGAGATGCCCATAAACATACAAGAAGCCTACAGAACTCCAAATAGATTGGACCAGAAAAGAAACTCCTCCTGTCACATGATAATCAAAAAACTAAATGCAGAAAACAAAGGAAGAATTTTAAAAGCAGTAAGGGAAAAAGGTCAAGTAACATATGAAGGCAGACCTATCAGAACTACACCAGACTTCTCACCAGAGACTATGAAAGCCAGAAGATCCTGGACAGATGTCATACAGACCCTAAGAGAACACAAATGCCAGCCCAGGTTACTGTATCCTGCAAAACTCTCAATTAACATAGATGGAGAAACCAAGATATTCCATGACAAAACCAAATTTATACAATATTTTTCTACAAATCCAGCCCTACAAAGGAAAATAAATGGTAAAGCCCAACACAAGGAGGCAAACTACACCCTAGAAAAAGCAAGAAACTAATCATTTTGCAACAAAACAAAAAGAAGACAAGCACACAAATATAATCTCACCTCCAAATACGAAGATAACAGGAAGCAACAATGGCTATTCCTTAATAACTCTCAACATCAATCGACTCAATTCCCCCCAAAAAAGGCACAGATTAACAAACTGAATATGTAATGAGGACCCAGAATTTTGCTGCCTACAGGAAACTCACCTCAGAGACAAAGACAGATACTACCTCAGAGTGAAAGGCTGGAAAACAACTTTCCAAGAAAATGGTATGAAGAAGCAAGCTGGAGTAGCCATTCTAATATCAAATAAAATCGATTTTCAACCAAAAGTCATCAAAAAAGATAAGGAAGGACACGTCATATTCATCAAAGGAAAGATCCACCAAGATGAACTCTCAATCCTAAATATCTATGCTCCAAATACAAGGGCACTTACATACATAAAAGAAACCTTAATAAGGTCAAAGCACACATTGCACCTCACACAATAATAGTAGGAGATTTTAACACCCCACTCTCATCAATGGACAGATCATGGAAACAGAAATTAAACAGAGACATAGACAGACTAATACAAATTTTGAACCAAATGGACTTAACAGATATTTATAGAATATTCTATCCTAAAACGAAAAGATATACCTTCTTCTCACCATCTCATGGTACTTTCTCCAAAATTGACCGTATAATTGGGCACAAAAGTGGCCTCAACAGATACAGTAAGATAGAAATAATCCCATGCGTCCTATTAGACCACCACGGGCTAAAGCTGGTCTTGAAAAACAATAAGTAAAGAACACCCACATATACATGGAAGTTGAAAAATGCTCTACTCAATTATAACCTGGTCAAGGAAGAAATAAAGAATTAAAGACTTCATAGAATCTAATGAAAATGAAGGTACAACATTCCCAAACTTATGGGACACAATGAAAGCTGTGCTAAGAGGAAATCTCATAGCTCTGAGTGCCTGCAGAAAGAAACAGGAGCGAGCATATATCAGCAGGTTGACTTGACATCTAAAAGCTCTAGAACAAAAAGATGCAAATACCCCAGGAGGAGTAGAAGGCAGGAAATAATCACACTCAGAGCAGAAATCAACCAAGTAGAAACAAAAAGGTCTATACAAAGAATCAACAGAACCAAAAGCTGGTTCTTTGAGAAAATCAACAAGATAGATAAACCCTTAGCCAGACTAACAGGAGGACACAGAGAGTGTGTCCAAATTAACAAAATCAGAAATGAAAAGGGAGACATAACAACAGAATTAGAGGAAATTCAAAAAATCATCAGATCCTACTACAAAAGCCTATATTCAACAAAACTTGAAAATCTGGAGGAAATGAACAATTTCCTAGACTGATACCAGGTACCGAAATTAAATCAGGGACAGACAAACCATTTAAACAACCCCATAACTCCTAAGGAAATAGAAGCAGTCATTAAAGGTCTCTCAACCAAAAAGAGTCCAGGTCCAGACGGGTTCAGTGCAGAATTCTATCAGACCTTCATAGAAGACCTCGTACCAATATTATCCAAACTATTCCACAAAATTGAAACAGATGGATCACTACCGAATTCCTTCTATGAAGCCACAATTACTCTTATACCTAAACCACACAAAGACACAACAAAGAAAGAGAACTTCAGACCAATTTCCCTCATAAATATTGACGGAAAAAATACTCAATAAATTTGTTGTAAATCAAATCCAAGAACACATCAAAACAATCATTCGTCATGATCAAGTAGGCTTCATCCCAGGTATGCAGGGATGGTTTAATATACAAAAACCATCAATGTAATCCACTATATAAACAAACTGTAAGATAAAAACCACGTAATCATTTCATTAGATGCTGAGAAATCATTTGGCAAAATCCAACACCCTTTCATGATAAAAGTCCTGGAAAGAATAGGAATTCAAGGCCCATACCTAAACATAGTAAAAGCCATATACAGCAAACCAGTAGCTAACATTAAACTAAATGGAGAGAAACTTGAAGCAATCCCACTAAAATCAGGGACTAGACAAGGCTGCCCACTCTCTCCCTACTTATTCAATATAGTTCTCGAAGTCCTAGCCAGAGTGATCAGACAACAAAAGGAGATCAAAGGGATACAGATTGGAAAGGAAGAAGTCAAAATATCACTATTTGCAGATGATATGATAGTATATTTAAGTGATCCCAAAATTTGCACCAGAGAACTACTAAAGCTGATAGACAACTTCAGCAAAGTGGCTGGGTATAAAATTAACTCAAATAAATCAGTTGCCTTCCTCTATACAAAAGAGAAACGAGCCGAGAAAGAAATTAGGGAAACGACACCCTTCATAATAGTCCCAAATAGTATCAAATACCTCAGTGTGACTTTAACCAAGCAAGTGAAAGATCTGTATGATAAGAACTTCAAGCCTCTGAAGAAAGAAATTGAAGAAGATCTCAGAAGATGGAAATATCTCCCATGCTCATGGATTGACAGGATTAATATAGTAAAAATGGTCATTTTACCAAAAGCGATCTACAGATTCAATGCAATCCCCATCAAAATTCCAGTCCAATTCTTCATACAGTTAGACAGAACAATTGCAAATTCATCTGGAATAACAAAAAACCCAGGATAGCTAAAACTATCCTCAACAACAAAAGGACTTCCAGGGGAATCACTAAACCTGAACTCAAGCAGTATTACAGAGCAATAGTGATAAAAAAAACTCCATGGTATTGGTACAGAGACAGACAGATAGACCAGTGGAATAGAACTGAAGACCCAGAAATGAACCCACACACCTATGGTCACTTTATATTTGACAAAGAAGCCAAAACCATCCAATGGAAAAAGAGCATTTTCAGCAAATGGTGCTTGTTCAACTGGAGGTCAGCATGTAGAAGAATGCAGATCGATCCATGCTTATCACCCTGTACAAAGCTTAAGTCCAAGTGGATCAAGGACCTCCACATAAAACCAGATACACTCAAACTAATAGAAGAAAAAGTGGGGAAGAATCTGGAACACATGGGCACTGGAGGAAATTTCCTGAACAAAACACCAATGGCTATGCTCTAAGATCAAGAATTGACAAGTGGGATCTCATAAAACTACAAAGCGTCTGTAAGGCAAAGGACACTGTTAGGACAAAACGGCAACCAACAGATTGGGAAAAGATTTTTACCAATCATACAACTGATAGAGGACTTATATCCAAAATATACAAAGAACTCACACAATTACACTGCAGGGAGACAAATAACCCTATTAAAAATGGAGTTCAGAGCTAAACAAAGAATTCACAGCTGAGGAATATCGAATGGCTGAGACACACCTAAAGAAATGTTCAACATCTTTAGCCATAAGGGAAATGCAAATCAAAACAACCCTGAGATTTCACCTCACACCAGTCAGAATGGCTAAGATCAAAACCTCTGGCAACAACAGATGCTGGCAAGGATGTGGAGAAAGAGGAACATTCCTCCATTGTTGGTGGGATTGCCGACAACCATTCTCGAAATTAGTCTAGAGGATCCTCAGAAAATTGGACATTGTACTACCTGAGGACCCAGCTATCCCTCTCTTGGGCATATACCAAAAGTTGCTCCAACATATAACAAAGACACATGCTCCACTAAGTTCATAGCAGCCTTATTTATAATAGCCAGAAGCTGAAAAGAACCCACATGCCCTTCAACAGAAGAATGGATACCGAAAATGTGTTACATCTACACAATGGAATACTACTCAACTATCAAAAACAATGACTTTATGAAATTCATAGGCAAATGGATAGAACTGGAAAATATCATCCTGAGTGAGGTAACCCAATCACAGAAAAACACATAGTATGCACTCATTGATAAGTAGATATTAGCTCAAATGCTCGAATTACCCTAGATGCACAGAACACATGGAACTCAAGAAAGATGACCAAATTGCAGATGCTTCACTCCTTCTTTAAAAGGGGAACAAGAATAACCTTGGGAGGGAATAGGAGGAAAGTTTAGAACAGAGGCTGAAGGAACACCCATTCAGAGCCTGCCCCACATGTGGCCCATCCATATACAGCCACCAAACTAGATAAGATGGATGAAGCAAAGAAGTGCAGGCCGACAGGAACCGGATATAGATCTCTCCTGAGAGACACAGCCAGAATATAGCAAATATACAGGCGAATGCCAGCAGCAAACCACTGAACTGAGAATGGGACCCCCGTTGTAGGAATCAGAGGAAAGACTGAAAGAGCTGAAGGGGCTTGAGATCCCATATGAACAAAATGCCAAGCAACCAGAGCTTCCAGGGACTAAGCCACTACCCAAAGACTATACATGGACTGACCCTGGACTCCAACCTCATAGGTAGCAATGAACAGCCTAGTAAGAGCACCAGTGGAAGGGGAAGCCCTTGGTCCTGCCAAGGCTGGACCCCCAGTGAGTGGGATTCTTGGGGGGAGGGCGGTAATAGGGAGAGGATGGGGAGGGGAACACCCATATAGAATGGGAGGGGTAGGGGTTAGGGAGATGTTGACCTGGAAACTGGGAAAGGGAATAACATTTGAAATGTAAATAAGAAATACCCAATTTAATAAAGATGAAAAAACAAAAAAAGAAGAAGGAAACTGGGAAAAACCCAACACGGATTCTTCTACTTCCTGTCTCATCAGCAATGCACATTAATCCTCCAAAATTTGTACTCAGGCTCTCTTTCCTTCCTTTTGAGACACAGGCGAAATGGCTACAACTGATTACAAAAAGATTAACCAATGCAGATTATCACAAAGTTCGGAGACTCAGACCCAGACAAGAGGAGAAGGGTTGGGCTAAATGATGCCAGTGAAATCCAGAGCCCTAAAACCTTTTCTGCAAACATTACTGCCTGGCAGCCTAGATAGGGGGCGGCATCAGGAACGCAAGCCCATTTGGCAGTGTGCAGCACGCACTGGGCATCTCTCTCAAAACAACCAGTGAGTGCCTTACTTATGTTGCCAGAGGATTTGTTATTCCAGGCCAAAGGCTTCAAAGGATCTTGCTCTGTCTTCATTCTGGGGACCAGAGAAAAAGGGTGTGGACTATGGAACTCTTTGGCAGCTAAAGAGCAGATGCTTCTCCAAGTTTCATTTCTCATGGGAGGGCCTTCTAAAGCCAAAATACTCACATGCTAAGGGGCAGACACCGGTAATCCCAGCTCTTGGGAAGGCAGACCCGGAGAATCACATATCTGAGGGACACCTAGCGCTACAGAGGTGGCTGCCCTCTCAAAACCAGAAAAAAGAGGACGAGAAAAAGCTTAAATATTCGGTGAACTAAGTGTTCAGTTGAATGGTAGCTATCATTTTGATCATTTAGGGGATGATGTGAAAATTCTTTGTTTTACTTTTAAAGTATATTTTACCATATTTTTAAATTACAAAAGACAAAATACCCTCGTGATATTCTTTAAAAGACTTATTTTATTTTTGTGGTGTGTGTGTGTGTGTGTATTTGTGTGTGCGCATGCGAGCGCACACGTATGTATGTGTATATACTCACATGCATGTCTGCAGAGGCCAGAAGACAGTCTCAAATCTCCTACTGCTGGAGTTGTAAGTGGTTATGAGGTAGGCACGTGGGTGGGGGATCAAATTTTGGTTCTCTAACGAACAGCAAGTGCTCTTAATTACTGGCCCATTTCTTCAGCCCCAACTGAGCACATTTTTTCCATAAACTATGGTACATAACCAATAGCAATGAAAACTGCTATTCAGACAGCTGTATGGTTAGCGTCTAGGCAACAGTCTTGGCATTGGGAAGAAGCAGGGGAGAAGGAACAGAACATGGCCACCAATGAGCTGACTTGGGACTGGAGTTGGAACTATCTGAGTTACTTTCAGGGCTCTGTGAGAAATCTGAATAGCATGTGAGAGAGAACTCTCCAGTCTTCTTTCTAGTACCCTTTTCCCAAGGTTGGAGGCTGGAACTTAACTCTGGCTTTTACTAACATGTTAATTAGGGATTGACAATATCCATGCACATTTCCATACATGCCCACAGCATGCACTCGTCCCCTCTGCTCTGTTCTCCCCGTTCCTCACACTCTTACAGGTTCTAGTCATTACTATTGTATTTTCAGACCAACGTCTTTTTAAAAAGTTTCTACATGTGAGAGAGAACATGTGGTATTTATCTTTCTGTGTCTGGCATATTTCACTTAAAATAAAGTGATGTCTTCTTATTTGATCCATTTTGCTGCAAACAACAGGTTTTTTCTTTATGATTTAATTCTCCATTATGTGCATTAAACATTCTCTTCACGTATCATGGGCAGATGGGCTGATTTCACTTCTTAGCTGCCATTATGAGTGGGTACTGCATTAAATGGGGAATTCTATCTATGTCTTTTAAAGGCCAAGTTCCTATCTTTAGCATTGTGATAGCAGCTTTAATTGTCCACTTGACACAATGGAGATTCTCCCAGCATGAGGACCTCAAAATTTTATCTAGTTTAGGTTGGCCTGTGGGGCACGTCCATGGGAAATTAATTGTTATAGAATGTGGGAGCACTAAAACCACCATTAATGAGACCATCATTCTTTGGGTTTGGGTGGTGGACTGTCTTAGAGTGGAGATAATCAGATGAGCAGCGTGTACCCCTTCTGCTCTTGTCTGCAGACATGATTAGCTGCTTCAAGTTCCAGTCTTGACTTTACCACAGGGATGGACTACAAACGAGAATTGTAAGTTCAGTAAACCTTTTCTCACCTAGATTACTGTTTCGGGGAGGCACCCAACACAGAAACAGAAATTAATGTAATGCATGCATCTATTTTAATAAGGGGATAGCTATGTGGTTATCTTACTTTCAGTTCTTTAAAGAACCGCCATGCTGGCGTCCCTAATGATTTTACTAATGTACCCTTCCAGTACATGAAAGTCTCTTTTCCCCTACATTCTTTGCGACATTCGTTTGTTTGTTTTTCCTGACTGGTAGAAATATTTTGAGATGACACGGTGGCCTGCCATGCAGTTTTCCTGACTATTTCTGTTTCCCTGAGCAGAAGAAGGACTAGCCTTAAGTGATCAAAATGAGCACTTGGGTAAGCGGTACAGTTATGGGGTAGTGGGGCATTCTCTCAAATCGGAATTCATTATGAACTTCTCTAGAAAGAACTTCCATACTGTGGAAGGATCTACAGTCGTGACTGACACGTTACGAGCACTGTTAAGCAGGCTGCACGTGTAACATGTTTCGAAACAACTGATTCACAATAATTTTGCAACTTCCTCAAATGGTCTTAAGTAGAAGCTGGGCTGGAGAAAAGCCACATGGGCACTAGGGGAAGCATCTCAAGTATAAACATACGAAGCAGCAGTGGAAAGACATCCAGAAATTGCTTCATCCTTTGTTCTCTGACACAAAAGTGAAAGTCTTTTTAAGGGCTTCCAAAAGTTAAGTCAGCATTTTACAGACCACAGCAAAGATGGACATCAACCCATTGTCTCAGCTAGTCATTCCTCGGTCTCTCTATCATTGAGTATCACTAACTCGAAGGTCCTGAGAGTCAGGCTTGAGTTGGTCCACAGAGGTGAACATGTCTTACAAAGCATCTTCCAACACACAACACTGGGACTTTTCTTTGTGCCATTGAAGAACATACTAAATCCTTTAATTCATCTACTGGTTAAGTGCTATCTTGTTACTTGGGCTCCTGCTATATGGTATGATTCACAGAGCAAGGAAGAATAACTGTAAAACCATCCACCAGAATGCACAGTCATGTTCTCATTCAGAAAAACAAACTGCTGATTTCCTGAGGGCGTAAAGAATGTTATTTTTTTGAAAACATTATGTCTGAGTTAAACCTAGAGCTTAATAAGAGACTCTTGAATTGGTAACTACTTTTCTTTTCAGCATTTATCAAGTCTTTGATCATCACAAAAGTTCTGTAGGACTTTTTTTTTTTAGACAGCTACATTTTGTAAACAGAAAAGACTTACTTCTCACAGTTTAGAGGCAGCTGAGAATTCACACCAGTGACTTAGCTGCAGTGCCTCCTTCCCTCTTTCTTCCTACTAAAGTGTTGTTGGAAGGGAAGGGAACCACAAGAATGTCATGGAAATAATTATCAAACCACGAATAAAGGGAAACTATATGCTCGCTTGTGTCAGTCAGCTTTCTGTTACTGAGATAATAAATGTGTGGAGAGAAAAGGTCCATTTGGCCCCATGATCATTCAGCCCTGTTGCTTTGGGTCTGTTGGGAAGATAAGATTGGTCACCTCATGGCTCAGATATGAAAAGGGGAAAGGGAGAGACTGGAGTCATATCCTCTCCTTCGAGGACATGCTTTGTGATTCGAAGACCTCCCAACATACATCATATCTTAAAGGTTCAGCCACTCCCGTGCAGAGCAGCTCCAAGGAATGAATCTGTGACACACGAGCCCTCAGAGGATCCTCAAAGTCCGATCTAATAGAGCATTGTCCTATCTCTGTCTTGTGAGAGCCTCCAGGATTGGTAGATTTGGATGTTTTAGGTTATGGACTATAACACCGAATAACACATGTTTACATAAATTAGAAGGTATTTTATTATAACATGTGACACGAAATCTTCCTTAACTACATTGCTAGCTTCACAGGACTCCAATTGTAGGTTTTCTTAGCATGCCATACTCTTCCCTTTCTCTTGAAAATTGATGCTCACACCTTTGAAGGGAGAGAGTCTCAAACCTCTTTGGGATCCGTGTGCTAACAAAACAGACTTACACTAAATAAGTTTTCAGTAAACCTGTAAGTTGAAGATTATTTTCAAGCACTGTTTCGTAAAGCAGTGATAAAAGAACTACACACTAATATATATTGGAACAGATTCTGAAAAATCAAAAAATGTTACTCAACATATTAAACTATTCAAGAGCCTACAATACTAGTTTGTTGTATTTTTTATTGTTTTTGTTGTTGTTTTAAACACCCCCCTTAATTCTGAGAGTTTCATGCATGTATACAACGAAATATGATCACACCTACTCCAAACTTCTCCCCTCCAACTTACTTCCTATTTCCCTTTTTCAACTTTACACCTTTAAAAAATAACCCGTTAAATCCATTTAGAGCTGCCCATATGCACACGGACATGGGCCATCCATTGGAGAATGATAAATGTACCAGCTTCCGGTCCTCAATCAAGGGATTCCCTCTTCCTCGGCAACTGTCTATGGCTGTGCAGCGTGTCTCAGTATGTGCAGGGCCCTTGTACACAGCAGTTTTCTCAGAACTGAAACATTCCCTCCAGCAGGGAGGGGAAGGCTCAGGAGACAAACCAAAGGTCACCTGTCCGGAAGTGAAAACTTGGAACATTTAAAAAAATAAGTTTAAATTTTTTCCTATAGTATACTTTGAATATAAGTTTTCCCCTTCTCCAACTCCTTCCCCCTCCTTATCCACCCAATTTCATGTTCTTCTCTCTCCTATAATGATGATGATGATGGTGGTGATGGTGAGGATGATAAAAAAACCAGCCAACCAAAGGGGAAAAAAGCACCAAACCCCAAACAAAACATGGACTCTGTTTTGTGTTGGCCAACTGTTCAAAAAATGTGAGACCTACCCTGGAGTGTGATCCACATACCTTGTGTTATTCTATTGAGAAAAAAAAAGACAAACAACAAACAAACAATCCCCAAACCAAAACATCAAAAACCAATCAAGCAAAAAAAAAAAAAAAAAAAAACACGGACTTTTCTTCTCCCAGAAATTTTCAAATGCAAAGAGGGGTGAGACTTTGGGCCCGCTCCCCCCTCTCAGAGCCAGAATTGTGTGTGAATGGCTTGAATTTGTGCAGACCTTCTGCATCCTGTCTCAGTCTCCTGGGCTCATAAGTGCACTGGTCCTGTTGTGACTGAAACATTGTTTCTTTGCAGTATTTCACCACCCCTGGCCCTTACCTCTCTACCTTTCCCCTTCAGCATAGATTCCCGAGCCTTGAAGAGAGGGGTGTGGTAAAGACATTTCACAAAGTGTTAGACATGCCAAATATTCTGATTCTCTGCCCACTACCTAGAGCCTTGAAGAGAGGGGTGTGGTAAAGACATTTCACAAAGTGTTGGACATGCCAAATATTCTGATTCTCTGCCCACTACCCAGTTATGGGTATCTCTGATAATACCACACTGCAAGAAGAAACTTCTCTGTTGAAAGAACAGTGTTGTCCTCATCAATACATATATGTCATTAGGAATCATTTTCTAGCTAGATTCATGTAACAAAATAGGAGTAGGTTTCCCTTAGGACTTATGACCTAGTTAGTCCTGGGTTCTCATTGACAGTGTCAGGGGTAGGTCTAATGGAGCAAGCCTCAAATCTCATTTTTAAAAGTGGTTGATTACTCCCATAACATTTGCGGCAATATTGGACTGGTGGACATATTTTTGTAGGTCTAAGAGTTTGTATCTGGATAACGTTGATGATTATTTTTCTCCTTCAGTAGTGTACACAATACTGTCCAGCACTATGGATGCTAGTCATTAAGGGGGAAACTTCTTTACGAGCACCAGTACAATTTCTCCACGTTCAATGACCTAAGTAAGTGATATCCTCAACAACGGAGTCTTATCATCAGGCAAGCATTGGCAATAGTTGGTAATGTTTGAAAGGTTTATTATTGAACCTCTTTGACAAGTAATTCATTCCTGGCAGTGGGGGGTTTAGTTTGGTGACATGTGATATCTAGTTGGAGTATTATATTCCTCGTTATAAGGTAACTTTACTTAAACTACTATTAATATGAAAGTGTCTTAGGCAGTTTTTACAGTAGTAGACTTTCTTGTGGCTTTTAAAGGGGGCTTTAGTGTTAGTTGTCCTCCTTACATTCTCTTCTTTACTTCACCCAGTACCTCTCCCTCCCAATTAATCCTTCTGTTTTAATTTCCTGTGTTCCTTTAGAACCCTACATTTCCCTCCTCCCACTCCATAGTCCTTTATCAACTACCTAGCTACTATGGATATTCTGAATGAAACACTTATAATCAAAGACTAAAAGCTAATATCCATATATAAAATAAAACATAGCAATGTTTCTCTTTCTGGATCTGGGTTTTCTCTGAGTGATTGTTTCAAGCACCATCCATTTACCTGCAAATTTCATAATATTCCTTTTGTAACAGCTGAATAATACTTTGTTGTGTAAATGTTTCACATTTCCATGACCCAATCACCAGTTGTTGGGCATTTAGGCTGTTTCTAATCTCTGTCTTTTGGGAACAGAGTTACAAAAAAACAAAAATGCCCAAGTATCTCTGTAGCAAGACACAGAGATTTTTGGACTTATGTTCAGGAGTGGTATACCTGGATCTTTTGGTAGATATCTTCTCAGCTTCCTGAGGAAACTTTGAATTGATGTCATACTGGATGTTGTAGTTCTTGCTCCCACCAAGACATGAATAAATGGTCCTCTTTCTCCCCATTCTTGCCAGTATAGGCTGCCATTTGTTTCATCCATTCGGACTTAGGTGAAATCTCCAAGTACTTCTTATTTCCGTTTTACTGATGGCAAAGGATGTTGAACATTTTTAACTATTTCTCAGTCTTTACTGTGTCATCTTTTGGGAACTCTCTGTTTAGTTTTATACCCCATTTATAAATGTTTATTTCATTACTAATATTTATCACACTCAGTTTTCTGAGTTCTTTGTATATTCTAGAAACCAACCATCTCTCAGAGATATAATTGGCAAAGATTTGTCTCCCATTCTGAGGGATGCCTCTTTGAAACCTGGAAGACTTTTGAGGACACCTCCCAGCTTTGTAGAGGAGTAGACAGATGCTTGGGGAGCAGACTGAGCAAACTCAGCAAAGCCTCAGAAAGAAGACTTTTAGACCCGTCAGGCTACCCTTCAGTTCCTTGCTTGCAGCTTTCAAGAGTCATTACCTTCGTTGCAATGAGCTTCTAGGTGATACAGCTGCTTTTCGAGTTTTCCATATCCTTTTGAGTAAGCGCTCACTCACACGCCTGTTAGTGACCCAATACATTTCACTGGCTCAGTAAATTGAGCTTCAGTGCATTGGTGCAATCATTACTTTGGTCTTTCAAGGGTTCCCTTTCTGGGGCATTATCCTATTGAAGCTTCAGGGCTCCTATAAAAGCTTTGCTGTGCTATTTATGTTCAGTATACATCTAATATGTTTTATATATAAACTGTATTGTACTGAACAACAGCAAAACAAAACAAAATCCCAGCATGATAAGACTGCTATAAGAGCCCTAATAGCTCAATAGGATGATTTGATTCATTATCAAACATGGGATAGAATTTTCTCTCCCATCTTTCCGCTGTGTCCACAGCTCTGAGTCAGCCACACTCCCTCATCTCTATGAGCGCCCATAGCACCAACTCTTGAACTAGAAAGCAGAAACCATATTAACTGACCATTATTTCACCTAACTTTTTTTCTTTTCACTCAGTCCGTTTCTGGTAGGGATGGATGGAAGCCACGTGGTGCATTATTCATAAGTTATGAACCTTTTAAGACTTCTTGCAGTTAAAATTTTACTACTTTATGTTAAGTAAATTTATGTCTGCTCATCTCAAGAGATGAAATAAAATGATAATGGAGTTACTGGTGCATCCTCAAGAGATACCTAAAACGTTTTCTAGGAATTAAGGAAGCTCTTTAGCTGCTCGAACGGTGATGATGGAAGTGAACTGATAATCTGAAGATCCCGGCCAGCCACTCTGCAAGGCAGAATAAATCAATCGTAACATTCATTACTTCCTCCCTCCCCAACTTCTCTTTCCTTTACTTCATTCTGATTCCCACCAAACTAAACCACGTGTGGCTTTCAGCATCCATCATGGTGCTGTGTCATCGATGGCCCTGACAAGAGCCTTCCTCCTTAAGCACAGCTCCAATGCGACTCAAATGAACCTCTTTGCTGGATCACCTCCCCCCTAAACCCAAGCAATACCTTGCCTTAGCACTGCCTGGAGTCCGTCTTGATTTATTTTATTATTGTCCCTTAGGAGCCTGTTTGTTTTATTTTCTTTATAAAAAGTAATTCATTTATTTTTAGTTTATGTGCATTGGTGTTTAACCTACATCCATATGTGCATTGGTGTTTTACCTGTGTGCATTTCTGTGCAAGGGTGTCAGACACCTTGGAACTCAAGCTACCGTTGTGAGCCGCCTTGTGGGTGCTGGGAAATGAACCCGGGTCCTCCAGAAGAGCAGCTAGTGCTTAACAGCTGAGCCATCTCTCCAGCCCTGTTTTCTAACAAGAGAGAGAAAGGGAGTGTGGATCTTGACAGGAGGAGAGGTAGGGAAGAGCTGGAAGGTATAGAGAGGGGGAAACCATAATATGGAGATACCGTATGAGGGGAAAAACTATTTTCAATAAAAGATAAAAATAGAACTAACTCATGCTGACTCCTGATAATCTTCAAAGAAATAATTCATAGTATGTATGATTCAACACTTTCTCACTTTAACTATCAAGTAATAGATTTAGGCACAATACTCTTTAGAAAGCTTAAAACATTTTTATTTAAATTCCACAGTTGAGTTATATTTAAAGATACTTTAAAATATGATGTATACATAATATATATACATACACACATGCATACACATACATACATACATACATACATACATACATACATACATACATACGGCTGCATGAAACAGAAGTTGCTGGTGAATGTTTAGTGTTTAGTGATGATAGCATGACCCAGATCATTGCTGCTCTGCTTTTCTTCCTCTTTTCCTTAAAGTTGGGAAGGAGCTAGGGGTGTAGTCTTTAATCCTAGCCATCAGCCATGCAGACCTCTGCGAGTTCCAGGCCAATGGGATCCACAGAGCTATTCTAGGACAGCCAGGGTTACACAAAGAATCCCTGTCTCAAAAACAAATAGAACAGAAATCTGGGAAAGAGAAGATATAATAGTCTAAGAGTTCTCCTCTTTTAAACAAGCAGGGTCATAATGGAGGTGGTACGGGCTCAGGCAATTATAGACAGGTTAATTTGTGCTTATGGTCTGACATGAAATTAAGTAAGCAAGAACATTTTAAGAGTGTTGGACTGTTCTATTAAATGTGATTCTGCTGCTGCTGCGGAAACCGGGAAAGGGAATAACACTCGAAATGTATATAAGAAATACTCAAGTTAAAAAAAAAATGTGATTCTGGACTAGGGAGATGGCTCAGGGGCAAAAGACACTTCCAGCCAGGCCTGACCTACTGAGTTCTGTCCCTGGAATCCACATATGCACTGTGGTGACAGACAAACATTCACTGTGGTGACAGACAAACATTCACTGTGGTGACAGACAAACATGCACTGTGCTGACAGACAAACACGCAGAGATAAATAAGTGCAATGAAAATATTAATGTGATTAAAATTCACTAAGAATCTACCACGTGGCATTTGAAGCAATTCAAAGCAAACCTGATCCCCGATTCATGGTGGTAATGTTATGGGGGTCTCTGAGGAAAGCAAAAATCATCAAGAGACCTGAATAAGTCAAGTTATATGGAGCTTTTATTCACTGATAGACGGGCTGTCCTAGGCAGAGTGGCAGGAAGCACCCATGACCCCGAATTTATTCAGGTTTTAAAAGGCAGAAATATCACAGTTGTGATGTATACAGAAAGGCATCCCTGGACATGTGTGGCAAACAGGTGTCATTTACAGATGCAGAGAGACAGCAGTGAAGTGCTCAGACTGTTCTCATAACCTGGAGGTCAGGGATAGATTTTACAGAAATCTGTGGCTGCTCTCTGTGGCCATTGAGTTTCTGTCTGGTCTTACGTGACTGGAGGCCAGTTTACCCACGATAGTTTTAGCACTTAAAGTATTCTTAAGAATACTTTTACAAGATGGTGTAACCACAGTCCAGTGGCCCAATACAGTAGGATGGAGACATGTTGGAGAAAAGAAAGACTTCTATAGAAGTGGAGAGGGTAAAGGGGTGTGAAAATAACCAAAAGGTACTGTGGGCAGGTACAGAGTATCAAAGGGTAAAACAGTGTAAGCAAGCATCGTGAGAAATGATACTGAATGGATGATACAGAAGCAAATGGTTTTTTAACATCTGATATTTTGCATATTAAGGGATTAGTTAGGAAATGTAAACATGGCCATTAGAGAGAATCACAATAAGACACTGACAATAAACACCCATGGTCGCCCAACCGAAGCAAAAATGCTAAATATCACCAAGAGGATGAATTTGAAATCTTTTCGTTCACTGCAGATCACCCCTACTTTCCCCCAGGAATCTAAAAGGTCTACCCAGAGGTCAAATATGATAGTCATTACTCAACTGTAAAATGAGGTTTTGCTTCTTTATTGCAAAAGTCCTTTTGGTGTTGTTTGTCTCTTTGTTTTCTTTCTGGGATAGATCAGGTTTAGTTAGGGTTGCTGATGCGAGCATGGTGGGGGTTATTTAAGCGACTAACACGAGGCTATGCCATTGGGGAGGAGGCGTCTCTTCCTCCCTGCTGTACTAATTTTACATGTAAACACAGAAACTAATATTTCTGTTAAAAACACTAAGAATCTTCTTTCACATCATAAATCACATCTTTACTTATTTTGGAAACAAATGAATACAAATTGCAAGTACAAAGGCAAGGAAAAAGGAAGCAGAGGGATTAGTAAGACATTAGAATGTTCCTGATAATGTATTCAACTTAGAAAACCAATCTACAATTGGGGATTTTCTGAGGCCCCGAAGGTAAAGAGCTTCTTCTGGTTTATTTCAGTTTGAAACTCAGCAACACTCACTCCAGCACAATGCATTGGCCATTCTGTTAAGAGGTCAGGCTACAAAACCAAAGTAACATTGTATTCTTTTTATCAGTCAACTAGACATTAGTACAGTTGCTCTAAATGAAACATTTGCCCAAAATGCATTGAATAATATGGGTGTAAAAGATTTGGGCTTGTCTTCCTGTGAAATATCAGAGGGATTTGATCAATTACCCCAGGGAGTGCAGAAGAACCGTGCATGCTATCCTCAGACGCTTTGTCCTTGTCACAGAAAGTCTCATTATGGAGAGCAGCTAACTCTTAAGGTATCCATAGCCAGAGTGTTGTAAAGAAATCTGAAATGTCTCTTCATTATCATAGTAAACAGCTCTCTATGGGGAAGAAGCCACTGGGGCCACACTGTCTACATAGCCAAACCTAGGCACCCCCAAAGTAAATTCAGACATACAGTTACAAGTAAGCTGAAAAAATGATAAAGCAGGAGGGGAAAGCTTTATCATCTCCTCTGAGGTTTCAGTCACTTCTTACTGCATACAAAGTGTTGCTCTCAGAAGAAGTTCTTGTCACCCAGTAACTTCTTAGCTATTGCAACAGTGAAACAAAACGTGGCATGGGTTTTCTGAGGCTGAGGTAAACAAACTTACTAGCTTGCAAAAGTCCATCACATACAATTATGTACACTGCAACAAACTAGAGAAAGGCAACAAATGGCCATAGGCCAAGCTTATACGGTTGCTACAGTTGACCTTTGAGCACTGAGAGGCACACTGGTACTCTGTGCACCTGAAAAACTCCAGGCATGGTGGCCTCTGCCCAGTAACAGCATGCTAGTGATCAGGAGTGCAGTAGTCTCATCTAAGGTCTTACCTTTAGTTGGAGAAGGCTCTCACTAGTTAGAGGGTTTATTCCAGAACCGAATAACCCCAGACACCTGTGTTTACTGCATTTCTGAGTCATATCAGGGACCAGGTACAGCCATCAATCTAGATCAGTAAAATTGGGCTGATTAATTTTGTGATGGTCATATAAAAATCATCACTTGATGACATATTTTTTCAGAATGTAGCTTGCATTTTAAAAAAATACAAAACCGTGAAGGTCTACTTGGGTTAGAGTTCCTATGTAGGAGGAATTGGGACTTGCTTGCTCTTGCCATATCTGGTTTCATGCATTCAAGGTGACTTTTCTGTAGTCACTACTTTGGTATGAACACATGTTTGTTTGTTTGTTTTTCCAGACAAGGTTTCTCTGTGTAGCCCTAGTCATCATGGAACTCACTCTGTAGACCAGGCTGGTCTCAGGCTCATAGAGATCCACCTGCTTCTGCCTCCCAAGTTACTACGATTAAAGCTGGGAACCGCCACTGACCAGCTGAGCACTTGTTTCTTAAAGGCTATCCTCACTGCTGCACAAGAATGTTCTCACCTGTGTGGTAGTATATAAACATTAAACTAAGTTAATATTGCTGGGTTTTGTGTTAGTTTTTTCTGGTCATAAGGTGATACCTTATGAAATCCCTATAGTGCGAAGGCTGGAGATATTTTTCATGTGCTTGATAATTTTAAAAAGAAGTTTTACCCATGCAAAAGGCCAGGCAGCAGGCATAATTATGGTTTCTGTCCACCAAGGGTAGCAAAGGGCAGGTAGGAATTGGAATAATATCTTAGTGGGAAAAGGTTTTAGGGACATGGTGTTGAACCAAGAAGGAATCTGTGATATGCAGCCGCAGAGCACCATTGAAACATTGTTAAACTCACCACCAGTGTCAATGACCAGCTATTAACTTTTGTGATAAGGCCTCCTGATGTGTATTCCCTATGTCTAAGTAAGGATGGTATGGGCTGGAGCAACTGGCTTCCTTAATTAACAGCTCTTCGTATCTCCCTGCCGCCTTGGCTGCCTTGAAGCCAATCGGGATCAGTCAAACAGCCAGCCAGGCTGTTCTGACGCTGCCAGAGCCTACATTACAGTCACAGCCAATTGCTTCAGCTCCTGAAGGCAAGCCTGTTTCAAACAGTTTTTATCAGCTATTTGACCATCACAACTCTCCCTGAACTCTAGATGACCCTGCAAGCTTTCTGATGTAGGTCACAGGGGAGCACCTGCCCTGGTGGCTTAGGAAAAGGGTTCCTGTGATTGCTTCACACGCAAACCTTCATTTGCATATGGTGTACGATCAGAATGGCTCTAAAATGTCTTCCCTAGCGACTTAAGCAGAGAGTTGAGGATGACTTAGTCAGTCAGAGCCACCCCTGTGATGTCTTTCCTGGTAAGCAGTATCAGGTCGCATACATGGCCTCTCTGTGGTGTACCTGTTCTTGTTCTTTTGTTTTTCTTTTCCTTCTTTTGTGATGAGGGATGAAGAAGTAGCAGAGACCGCACATCTCGTCAGTAGATGGAGCTCGAGAAGTGTGGTGGCGGGAAACGCAGCCAGTAGTGTGAGAGCGGCAGGTGGAGCAGGGAGCAGCAGAAGCAGAGAAGGTCACTCAGTAGAATAAAAGACTTCGAAGAGCCCAAGAAATAAAACTGGACAAACAGCCCATCGTGTCCATAAGACCTGACAGCCTATTTTAATGGTTGGCATTACTCTTCCACTGGCCACATTTTAGAAAAAATAAACTCATTAAAATCTTTACCTGGGGTTGGGGATTTAGCTCAGTAGTAGAGCGCTTGCCTAGCAAGCGCAAAGCCCTGGGTTCGGTCCCCAGCTCCGAAAAAAAGGAAAGAAAAAAAAAATCTCTACCTGACTTCCATTCCCACTTTGATTTTATGTATGATTTGCATTCGGTGCTCACATCCAGAGTGATACAAAGAGGGAGAGGGTACCACACTCCATCATTAGCAATATCCATTTATTTATTTATTTATTTATTTATTTATTTATTTATTTATTTATTGTACATGAGTACACTTTTGCTGTCTTCAGACATACCAGAAGAGGGCACTGAATCCCATTACAGATGGTTGTGAGCCACCATGTGGTTGCTGGGAATTGAACTCAGGACCTCTGGAAGAGCAGTCAGCGCTCTTAACTACTGAGCCACCTCTCCAGTCCAGTAATATGCATTCTTATGGGTATTAACTCAAGGAAAAACCAAAGCTCCTATTAGTTTCATGAAAAGAATTATTTCCAGGGAAGGTTAATTTTTTAACCACAGTAGTTCTTACTTATGCTGTTTTGAGTAACTGCACTAACAAATAATTATAATAATACCCAACCCGGAAAAAAAAATTAACACTTACCTCTGCAGTTGCCAGAAAACAAAAACTACTTTTTAACTCTAAAGTCCTAATTTTAAAGTTTAATTTTGATCTTGATATGCATAATTGTCACGGATAGTTGGATGTGGTGATAAATAAAATACTCGCAAGTACAGCGCACTACATCAGAATAATCTTTGTTATGAGAAGACAAACGGTTAACACGGGCTTAAAACACATTGGCTGAATTGAAGTGGTTTTGTTTTGCTTCCCACACAGAGAACTAGAAATGCCTATCAATCTGGGTCATTTTTTCAAAGGGTGTGTAGCTGTGTGTGGTGACTTATGAACCATATTAATTATCTATTAAATATATATATTAGCTTGAACTTGGTTATTATATGTAATCAACAGCAGTTGACCTTTTGAGAACTCAGTACCAGACACAGTCTCTCTCTAAAATGTTTACATTTCAAAGGGAGTGTCACCGCGTACAGACAATTATAATTTTGAATTTGTCTCAGTGGATTGCTAAAGCAAATTCTTTCATAAGACGGAACCCTTTGATGTTTCAGGGGTAAAAAAAAGCACTCTGTAATTTTCCTCGCTTTAAGATCAGCCACAAACAGTCACCCATCTTCAAGAAAAGCCATCACAGAGAAGTCCCCTGCATCCTCCTGGGGAGTCTCCTCTGCCAACATCATCAAGGAGACTCCCTTTGTAAGTATCTTTGTAAGTATCATGATTATATTCTAAAGTACTACAAATATATTTATTTTATACTGCCTCTTTCAGCTAAAATGTTTACTGAACATCGCCTTCCAGCCACCGTGGAACGGAAATGGAATAAAACACTTCAGGCAGCTCGCATTTAGTCTGAGGACACACATTCGTTATTTTACAATTGAACGGGGTAAGTGCAGTCAGTCATACGTGGACTCAAAAAAAGCTGAGCCTCGCTGAAGTCCCTCCTGCATTGCAGAGAAAAACAACAAGACAAATAAAACAGAACAAAAACCGCTCGGGAGGAGGATGGGTTCAAAGGTAAGACAGGGCTCTGAGAGAAAACTGCACAGTACAGTAGAGCCGACAGCAGCGGCAGCATCCAAACTCCATGCCGCTTTGAATGTTCTTCCTTCTATCCTACTAGTCCTCTGTGCTGTGATTTCATTAGGCACATTCTAATGTATGTAAATACTTGTAGATGAATGCACAGACCTAACTATGTATTGTACTCTTCTCGTAGCTGAGATGAAATGCATGCATAACACAATCCAAGGCAGGCAGGGTTCGTTCTGTTGACAAATCCAGGGCACACCTTCTATCTCAATGGGAAAGCACTGGGCTAGGATTGGAGGCAGCTAGCGGTTCATCAGCGGCCCAGATGCTAGGCAAGTCCCAAACCCCAGTGACCCACTTTCTCCAGCAAGATTCAACCTCCTAAAGGTTCTGCAACCTTCTTGAAGAGTGCTACTAGCTGGGGACCGAGTGTTCAAATACACAAAGCTATGGAGAAATTTCAAACACCCCCACAACCACACACACACAGAGGCACACATATACTATTTTCAAATACATATTATAAAATTAATTGCATGTATATTTACATTAATTAAGTATATACTATATGATTAACTGCACATATATTTACATTAACTTAAAGTCCACATTATATAATCATATTATGTAATTAATCACACATATATTTAAATTACTTTCAAGCATATACTGTATAATTAATTAAATGTGTTTGCTTCTAGGGATAGTGTTTTTTCAAATTATTAAATAGCTTATGTATATAAGTTCTGTGGGAGAGCCAATTTCTGTTGACTCTCAGTGACACAAAAGTGTCTGAATCTGATAGATGTGAATCTTACCTTTCGAACACAACTTCCATATTTTTAAAAAGAAAGCAAGAGCAGCGCTTTGCCATTATGGAGTTTAGGTACTACCAGATTCTTGACCTTTCTAAGGCTGTGACCCTGTAATACAGTTCCTCATGTTATGGTGACCCCCAACCACTAAATTATTTTTATTGATACTTCTTAACTGTAATTTTGCCACTGTTATGAATCACAATCTGATGTGCACCCCTTGATATGCAGCAAAGGGGTCACAACCCACATGTTGAGAACCACCATAAGGAAGAAAGCTGACTGCACAGGAAGAGGACTCAGAGTATAGTTTGGTGTAGATGGCCTGCCTTGCATGTGTGAGGTTGCAAGTTCAATTCCCAGCACTGTGCGCTACCCCAACCCCTCTCAAAAAATGGAAGAAAGTAAGAAAAACCAAAGAGTAGGGGTTGGGGATTTAGCTCAGTGGTAGAGCACTTGCCTAGCAAGCTCAAGGCCCTGGGTTCGGTCCCCAGCTCCGAAAAAAAAGAAAAAACCAACGAGTAAAATATACACGGTCTTAGATACTCGTAACATGCATGAGAGCGAGATGAAACAGGAAGTGGAGACAGTAGCTTCGGGAAGTAACAGATATTTCCAATAATGTCCTCAGAGAGTGCTCTGTGGAGAGACAAGGCTCTGTGGAGATCAGTCTGAGGAAGATGAGGGCTTAGACTGAGCAAGTATTGAAATCAAAAATATTCCAGGAAGGTGCAAACACCTCTGTGGAGAAGCCTGACTGGAAGGTAAGTTTAAGAAGAAGCAAGATGACTGACCTGGGAAAGGACAAATCTTCAAGAGGGCAGGAGACGCTGCCTGGTGCAATGAAGTAGAGTGGACAGCAGGCATCTGAAAGGACACCAGAGAAGAGGAGACAATGAATGTGACCTAGGGCGTTCAATCTGGTTTCAGGTTTGTTACTTGTTTTGTTTCTCTGTCTGTCTACCAAGTAAGAAGACATTTGTCTGTTAGATTTAGGGGGCTAAAAAGTGAAATGCTCATACATTTATTTTAACAAAAATCACCCTGGATGTTGGATTCAAAACCTACTCTCTGGCCAAGAACGAGATCACAAGTCTAGTTAGGAAACAGGACAGCGATCTCCTCTGAGAATGAGTGTGTCTTGGACCCAGTGACAATACTGAATGTGAAGAAAACGTGGTCAGTACTTGCTTATGCCAAACATGGATAAGACAAGGCACCAAGACCAAGCACAAGGTGTTGTACCTAAATATCAGACAAACAGGGCCAGTTGTGGTTTTCTGTTGTCATCTACGGGATTCCTCTGAGATCGTTAGAGATAGGATGTCAGGAATGGTGTGCGACATCTCTCACGACCTACTGGAATGCTGTCTTCTGATTCTGTCAGAATTCTTGCCACTTTGCCAGTCAGCAGGGATACAAGCCTGACTTTTCTAATTACGTCCCATCTCCAGTAGGACTGTTGTCCCACATTTTATGCCTTGTGTACCTCATGGTCCTAAACGTTAGACTGGAAGGGTTGCCTCCTTATATGAAACTTCCAGGAGCAGTTGGCATTCTCTGAGTTGACAAGATCAGAGGACATTGGGCAGACATGTTGCAAGGCCAGAGAAAGAATGTAAAATAATCTTAAAAGCATTTTTTATCCACCACAAAGCTAAATAATGAAGACTGGGATAAACGTTTCTTAAAAGCTAAAGATTGCTCTACCATGGGTAGATTGGTTTTTACCTTTCCTGGGTGCTTTCCAGAAGAACTCCACGTCAACACATCACAGCATATAAATGTTTACTGCTCCACTCTTCACAGTAGCTAAGCTAAAGAGCCAACCCAGGTATCCGTCAGCAGAAGGAGATATAAGGAAATGTAGTGAATAGATAAACAGTGGAAGTTTTCTGTCTAGAATCACATCATTTTCGAGAAAATGGATTCAACTGGAGATAACCAATTATAAGCAAATTAAGTCAACCTTAGAAAGACAAGTGTTGTTACCGCTTGTTTGTGGACATCAAATTTTATAGGGAGAAATAAATTCATGCGTGTTTGTATGACAGGAAGGTAGAAGTAAAACTGTCTAGGAAGGAAGAGAAGCTAACGGGGGAGACGGGGAAGGTGCAGGATGTGATGGGTTTGCGCTCAAGGACAGTATTCACTTGAATGAAATGTCCTTATGAAGCCCAGTGCCACAGTCAGTGCTAGCAACTCCAAGTGTAATGAAAAGTATAGTTCTTCACCACAGTTATATAAATAACATATGTAGAAAATAGGGCGAGATTTTGTCCCTGTGTCAGCCTTTCCTTGGTCTACATTTGCTCAGTTCTCTCCAGTCTACCTCCTACAACCAGTAATCTTGGGAAAATCTGTACAGAAGGAGCTCAGGCAAGATGCTGAGGACTGGTCATTAAAATAGAGTCCCTGGGGAAGATTTTAATGAACCCTTAATCAGTGGATAGGAAGACCACGATTGGCGAGAACGGGCTACTTTTCTTCTGTGTGATCTCAGATTATTAAAACTTGGTCGAATTTGTCTAACCAAAGATTCATATAGAGGCAAAGACATAAGCAAAAACATCTTATTATACACTAAACGGAACCTCAAGGACCATGCAGTTACAGCCGGGGTCCTCAGCGGTGAAAGGGAACAGAAACACCACCCTCTCTGCCCTTCCTTCTGCACCACTTGTCTCGATTAAATACAGCACCAATGCACTGTGGGTAGGAATCCCAGCCTCTACATTGATACAGCCAGGGGCATGTTCAGTGAATGGCCACTACGTCCAAGCCAGACACACAGCAATGAGGAAATCTGACAGAGTTTATTTCCTGTGGCCTTTCATCTGGGTGGAGCAGAACTATAATAGAAATTATTAACTGCTGGGTTGATGCAAGAGTAATTGTGGTTTCGGCATTGTCAAAATCTGCTGTTTGATGTTGGAACACATTTTCACAAAAAGATGTGTTTTGCATTGTTTGAACGTGAAAATTTCACCTTATGGTTTTTGTTTTTATCCGACGTGGTTTTACTTGCTGTTCATTTCACATTTATTTTATGATATAGAGTCAATGTTATACAGAGAGACAATTTCAAGCAATTACTTTAATCAAATCCAGAATGGGTTGTTATGTGGTAGAGACAACATTAACAAGAAATTTCGCTAGTAAACATTTCTGCCCAGCTGGGTCAAGATGTCTGCAAAGGAGAGAGGCCAGGCATATGGCTCAGAGAGGGCAATCGGAGTTAAGTTCCCAGAACACAGGTAAAAAGCTATGGTAGTAAACATTCACAGCGTATGTGCTTCTGTGTTGAAACAGGTAGAGCTAGAAGAGTCCCCAGGAAGACTCGAAGCCAACTATACTCCCTGGAGAAGGGGAAGGGGGACAACCACCCCACCTCTGGAAGCTGCCCTTTGACCTCCACACAGTGGCAATCGTATATCTACACTCACACCCACATAAACATGTAATAAATAAGTTATTCAACTAAAAATTAAAACGGAAGAGGTTTTGTGAAGAAGATAAGAACCTTCAGGAGGTGAAGCATACAGGTGGGCTGTCGGAAGTGACAGCAACCAATGAATAGCAACCATGGAAGCTGTCTTACCACTACCTGAGACGTCACTGAAGAATTCAGGGGGGACCTTTCAACTGTCATTTGGTGTTTTCATCAAGTTGTAGAGGTGGAAAAACTAAGAGCCCTGCCTGCGAGATGACGAAAATATTAAAACTGAAAAAAAATCATAATTTAGAACTGTCAGCTTGTCTTATTCAGCAAGGACAAATAATTTCTCCTCGGTGAGATCTCAACTTGAACAAGAAGTGGAGCATAGGAACCAAGGTAAGGAAAACCTAATTGTCAGCCGCTGGATGGGAGAGGAGCCTCCAACACATGGCCTAAGCCAAACTCGCACCAAAATAAATATGGTCAATGTTTTGGTGTTCAGTCTACACCACCATGGCTTCTGAATTCTGGCAACGCTATTACATCTGAGATGCATGATCAGAAAATTGATCAGCTGTGCCAGAAAATGCATTGTCCGCAGCTAGGACCAATCCACATAAAGGGCCCAGGTCACCATGACGACATCAACCACACATCTCGGTACCAAAGCTTCAAAGTCAGTCCACTAGGCTAGTCAGCGGGTGAAGTTTTATATCACCTCCAGGAAAGGAGCACCAGTTAGCCAAGCGGTTCCCTTTTACAGAGAAAAGGCCCCCATGCTTCTGGGAGTGCTTTGAATTCTGCAGCATGGAGGTGTATGCTACTACAGGATAAAACCGATTTATACAGCGGATCCGCTCCTTAACATTGGGAAGAAGCCAAAATGTGAGAGACGAGACGTCAGCTATCATTTCCTTGTTGTTTTTAACAGAGTAGTCGTGGAATACAGGAATTCAGAGACCTATCAAAATGCTGACAGCCAATGCTAACTCTGAGCAAACATTTAGGATACCTTAGCAATCTGATACGAATGAATGTGTTTAATTTATGAGTTGGCGTCTCAGAGAAGCCACATGAGATTTGTATGAAGCTATTTTCTGAATGATTTAAAGAGGAGCAGGGTTGGTTTTTTTTTTTTTAAAATCAGATAACTGAATTTTTGAAAGAAAAAATTATTATGGAGTAAAAATATATTTTACTCTTGGGTTTACAAACAGTCACTAACCTCTTCTACACCAAATACGAATGTTTAGCCTTTGAACTTCTCGTTTTGTTGTTTTTTGTTTTTTAAAGTTTTCTAATTCAGAGGAAAGGCTACTGGTCAATATGCCTCCTTGCTTGTGCTGCCACCTAGTGGCACCTATGGAAAATGTTAACTAGTAATGAGGGTTCCCATAGGCAAATGTTTGTCCTGCACATTTCAGTTAATTGAACATTAATATCAATGCCTTTAAATGCAAATACTATTGTATAAAACTAGTTGAATGTGAAATTTATCAGAATCAAGACTTTAATATAACCATGACATGCAATTTGTAAGAGGTTTTGTGTGTGTGTGAACACACTTTATACTATGTAAGAGTTGTTTTGCTCAATTTGAAGACCAAGATCATTGTTCTGTAACCTCTGTTATAACCTCTTGCTGTACTCAGGCATGTCTGGCCTCCCAGTCCTTAAGGAGTTACTCTCCACAGCTGTTAATATACAAGGGTAATTTTCCTTCTTCCCTGGTCCAGCTTTTGCACAGTTTACTTTAAGTAGCTTGAACAGCAAGGTGATTAGGAACAGGCTTTCTGTGGGGAAGCTGCCAGAGGGGAGCATCGATCTATCCTACGCTGTCATCCAGAGAGTCAAAAACATAAGTTCCACCAGGGTAGAACCATTTTAACTTATTTTTCTTGAGAACAGGTGTGATAGATCACACTTTTGTGACACCAAAGAGTTAACTTTTTTTTTTCCATCTGAAAGAGGCCTATAGTGTTGAGAATGTGCGAGGCTCCATGATATCATGAGTGTCCTGCACAGGCAGTCCTTCCAACTCACAACAGCTTACCCTGGTGCAACACAGAGAACACAGGCAGCCCCACCCGAGACCTGCTCAGGACTCAGCATGTCCAAGACTTACCCCGCCCTTTTTACATATTTCTATTATGTTAGAAAACATAGTGTTTTCCCTTGACTCTAAACAGTAACTCCTCAGTTGTAGATCCTTGATGCTGTATTTTAATGGGCTCACAGCTTATGACAGAGATGTCTAGTGGGTATGTGGTATCCACAAAGAGAAAAAAAAATCCTCACTAATTATCTGACAGCCAGAATAAATGGTGACTTCCAGGACTTATGGTACAGCCAATGACCAAAGTCGAGCCCACAAAATTAAGCAGAATGCTGAGATAGTCCTTCCAGGGATATTTTAGAAAAGACACTGGGTATCTTATACTTTAGTGTTCGTTATTCAATTCCACCAGGCAGTGCACATAATCAAAGAACTCCTGATGTATCAGCTAGATAAGACAGAGGCTTTAAAAAAAATCAAGGGAGTGGAACATTAGTTATGAAATTGAGAGTCCAATAATAGAGGCTGTCAAGTTCTCCCCTCCAAAGTAAAGATAAACCATTGCTCCACTCTGAGTCAGATTCCTCTAAGGAGCCCTAGGGGAGCCCAGGGATCACCCAAGGCTCTGCTGCAACTGCTATTCCACCCCTGCTCAGAGCCGCTTTCCACACTCTCTCACTGACGAAGAAGAAAACAAAAATCCACCCCTCTCTCCACCACCCTGCGCCCACAACACTCTTGCACAAGCGTTTGTTTTCTGGGAATTTCTTCTCAGGGAACCCATGCACATTTCAGTCTCTCCTTCATCACCATCCCATCCATCTGAGCTGTCCTTCTTCTGGTGCACACAGGGAACGATGTCAACTGTGCTTGCTGTGAAGCTCTCACTCCCTCCTCTCCACTGAGGCACAGTTACAAGTGACTCTGTGCATGCGCATGCAAATGTTTTAAACTAGGGAAGAGGCTCACAGAATGCTTGCAGACTTGCCTCGAGACTGAAAAGGTCTTTTCACTGTTTTTGATAATCACTCTCTAGAAGGAAAAGTTATTGCTCGAGTAATTAGAAAAGCAATGTTAAACCAAGCAAATACAACTGCCATGTGTAAATAATAACGACCAACCACAAATACCAAGTCTATAACATACATAAGATGGGTTTGTAGTGTAAACACCGCTTGAGAACTGATAAACACATAAATTGTCCCAAGGCATTCCCAGAAGCCAAGCAGGGTTAACTGTGTAGCCGTGGAGAAGGAGAGAGGCTTGGAGGGGGAAGGAAGAGGGAGGGAGAGTGAGAAAAGGCAGAGAGGGAGAGGGAGAGCAGGCTTCTCCTGTGAAATCTGTCAAGGGTTATTTGTACTGCAGCCTGCCTTTGATCAAATGAAAGGAAATCACCATAAAAGATCATCGAAATGTAGAGTGAAAAATCTGATTGTAACATTGTCTCTGAGTTTTGCTTACAGTTGGTCAGCATGGATGGTGACCTTTGGGAACTTCTTATGAAGGGACTTCTCATGGCATAGTTGCTATATAATCCAGAGTTCGCTGTCTTTGAGACCCTGTATCCAAGACCCAGCTTTTCTGGAGATCATTTAACTGATTCTCTCCTGCACTCTAGCTCTGGTACATGCGGGCTTTTATTTTCTGTTGCATTTCTTAGGCAGTGAAAGAAATCTCACAATTCTTTACACATTTGAGCTAATGCCTATTTAGAAATGATACTTACATTTCTCTGAGGGGGGGTGGGACTATCCACCACATGGAGCTGAACCAGTTGCTTCACTCAGCACAGAAGTTGACTCTGCCATTCACTTTTGAGTTCTGTTGTTTTTTTCCATTCAGGAATAATCATAAGCCCAAACTATACTAGGTCATATCTTCTTTGGTGTGTGTGTGTGTGTGTGTGTGTGTGTGTGTGTGTGTGTGTGTGTGCATAACAGAGGATTCTCTCGACCTTCAAGTGACTAGGACACACGTGACTTTGTCAAAGCAATAGATTATCCTTTCAGATCTACACATCTTCCTCCACCGATGCCATAGACGACAACAGCTAACTTTCCTCCTCTAAGTTTACACAATCATAATGTTAAGAAAAAACTGTTTCTAAATAAACACAAAGTCAAGTACTAAATAATATCACCATTGATTGGTGCCTTGCAATATGAGCAGTGAGTCTGTAACTTTTAAGTTTTTTTAACTTTATTTTTAGTGATGGTTTTTAAATGCTTTAACCTCCCTTATAACCCACCACCCACCAGCGGTAGTGGAAAAGAAAGGATAGGGGAGAAGTGGACCTGTTTAGAAAGGTTCTTTGGAGCAGCTCCTCTGTCTGCTGTCTGGGGAAATGGGCAGTTCAGATCACAGATTAGTAGGCAGCAGCTCGATCCACTAGCAAACACCTCAGATACACCAGCAGTTCAGTTCGGTAGAGTCAGGTTAGTAACAGTGTGACACGACTTAGCAAAAACAGCCAGGCCTCAGCCTTGGCTTGAGTCAGCAGGAGGGACCAATAGAAACACCAGGAAGAGTTTTCAGCTGGGCCTCTCTCTCTCTCTCAGAGAAGTGAAGCTCAGAGAAGACCGGAGAACTGCAAGGGTTGCACAGCCAGCTGTACCAGCAAGCCAAGCTCTGTCTCTGTCACTCTGTGGAGACCTATTTATAACCTCCAACATCATGTGCCCTCCATGTGTCTTACCTCACCACAGGTCTTGCCTCAGCATGTGCATCCAATCAGCCAGAGTCGGCAACCAACTGCAGCATACCACAAGATTTTTGGTGCTTTTTCTCTCTGTGGAGTCCCGACAAACGCAGCTCAACTACACAATGTAAGGCAGATCAACATTCGAATGTCATTAGCAAAAAGTCCTTCATCGTGTGACCTTTCCTGTGCTTGCTTTAGCAGAACATCCTCTCTCCTGTGTCTGCTTCAGTAAAACCTTCCTTCATGAGTCGGCTTTAGCCTTTCACACCTGCGCCCACTTTAAGGAATTGTTTCTTCGCATGCTTGCCCCAGCAAAACACCATCCAACTGAACTTCCAAAGAACCCTCAAGTTTCCACTCCAGAGTTACATAAAATGCTAAGTGTCTGTATTCATATGAATGCATTTGATTTTTCTTTTACTTAAAACATTTTTAAACAGTATATTCTGATTACAGCTTCTTTCCGGCAACTCCTCTGAGATCCTCCTTACCCTCTCCTTTCATCTGAGTCCATACCCTTTATGTCTCTAAAACTAATAAATAATAAAATAAAATAAAATAAAATAAAATAAAATAGAATGAAGCAAAGTGAGCAAATAAACAGAATAAAGAGAGCCCAGTGTTTGGGGGGAATTCCTGAGTGTGTGAAATACAGGGTCTCTTTGTCTTGGGCTTTTTTTTTTTAACTTCTCTTTGTTTTATCCAATACCAGTGTTTGTTCTGTTCTCTTCTATTCTGTTCTATTCTATTCTAGTCTCATGATTCCATAGAAGCCTGTTTGTTTTCTAATGAGAGACAGAAAGGGATTAGATCCAGATGGGAGTGGAAGTGAGGAGGAACTGGGAAGAGTAGAGGAAGGGAAACCATAGTGTGTGTGTGTGTGTGTGTGTGTGTGTGTGTGTGTGTGTGTGTGTGTCTGTGTGTAAAATCTATTTTCCATAAAAGAAAAGTATCTTTAAAAGAAAGAAAAAAGACAAGAAACACATAAAGATGCTGTCTTAGTCAGGGTTTCTATTCCTGCACAAACATCATGACCAAGAAGCAAGTTGGGGAGGAAAGGGTTTACTCAGCTTACACTTCCACATTGCTGTTCATCACCAAAGGAAGTCAGGACTGGAACTCACACAGGGCAGGAACCTGGAGGCAGGAGCTGATGTAGAGGCCATGGAGGGATGTTGCTTACTGGCTTGCTTCCCCTGGCTTGCTCAGCTTGCTCTCTTATAGAACCCAAGACCACCAGCCCAGGGATGGCACCACCCACAATGGACCCTCCCACTCTTGATCACTAATGGAGAAAACGCCTTACAGCTGGATCTCATGGAGGCATTTCTTCAAGGGAGGCTCCTTTCTCTGTGATTAACTCCAGCTTGTGTCAAGTTTACACCCAAAACTTGCCAGTACAGATGCCAAGACACACATGTCGGTGCACACAAGAATCCCACAAAAATGCAAAACCAGAAGCTACAATATATATGCTCAGGAGCTGTAAGATATTTTTTTTAAAAAATGCCCAGCCCTTCTCCCACCCCACCCCATCCCCAAAATAGGAGACAAAGAACCTTTAAAGATTCCATTGAGTTCATTTTGTGTTGACCATTTACTGCTAGGCACAGGACCTGGTTTGTATTCCCAGTGAGACTCCATCAAAGAAAACTAAATTTTCACTTGAGAGTGATTATCCATTGGAGATAACTTCTGGGTCAGGGATTAAGGTTTGTTCCATGTCTTTCCTCAGCACCGAGACTCCCATGGGCCCAGACCCATACAGGTCCTGCGATGCCGCTCCTGCCTCTGTGAGTTCACATGTGTGTCTGTCCTGTTATGTCTCAACGATCCCTTTTCCTTGCTGTCTTCCATGGTCACTGGCTCTTGGACTCTTTCCTTTTCACATCCTCTTGCACAGGGTTTCCCAAGCCCTGAGGGTTTTCATGGAGACAACCTAGTTAGGACTGAGTGTTGCAAGGTCTCTCACTCTCTGCACATTGTCTGGCTGTGGGTCTCTGTATTTGCTCCACCTACTGCAGGAAGACTGGGTACCTGGTGCTATAGGGCTTTCTTCCTTTTGGATCAGTTTCATTTGCACTAGCCTCTCTCCTTTTCTCTTCCCCACAGTGAATGCTACTGACAGGAAACTTGATCAGCATAAAACAAAGTGGTATCAACCAGGTACTAGGGGACCTGTAATAATAAAGTAACTTTATTTGACAGATATGTGGACCACAACCTAAAAAGAAGGATGGGTAAGTTGCTCCTTGTTGCTCCACATAATAGTGTGTCTGGCTACCATACTTTGTGTGCTCAGGGAAATATGAGGATGTATTGAAAGAGTGTGTATTTATGCAGCTGCAAGGTCATTAATGATTGGAAATTAAGTCATCACTCAACTCTTCTTTTTCTAGTGTCTCGACTTAGCTCCATGAGAACTGTGATATCAGCTTTTAAAATGTATGTCCTTCCTCCTTCCCAACCACCATCTCCCTACTGTCACTCTGTGCACTTGACTGTTACCTCTTAAGCCCCCCCCATGTCCCTAGATAATTCAGTTTGTCTCCTTCCTTCCCTTCTGTTGTTAGCTTCCTCCCTCCCTGTTGTTCCCTCTGCTATTATGAAACAAAATAGATTATTTGGGAATATCATAAATCACTATCCATTCTGACAAAAACAACCCCAAACATAATATAACTGGCCGATGGTAACGCTTAGAGAATGCATGTGTTTCCTGTTCCAAACCCGTAAGATCCTGTAACAATAGCACAACTCTTTCCCCCAAAGCTGCTGTTCTTAGCAAGTGTTTAAAAAGATCAACGAGAGCAACATAAGGAAAACTGTTTTAAAACAAAAGCCCCACCCCTAAAGCTAAACATTACATTACTGCCATAGGCTTTCTCTTATGACTTGGCGACTCCCCAACTATTTTCATATGGCACTAGTTCGCGCTCCACACCCCCATGATTGATGTAGTTTGAAAGCTAGAGTTACAGTTCCCTTGTCATCCAGAGTGATCTCCGAAGATGATCTGTTTCCTCTCAAACCTCAGACATTCTAACACACACACTGTAACAATAGCCAAGGCTGTTCTGGGAGGATCCGATTAAGTTGCCATGGAGGGCATGCAAAATGTAACTCTGCCTTTAAAAGTTAAGAGGAATTAATTTTTACGCCGTCGTTTTGCTCTGTGAAATCTTCATAGGTGCATTCTGACTGCATGCATCAAACAAAGGAAGGGTTTGAGGACAATACCCAAACAATAGAAAACATCTTTTACTCTCGAGTCTCTTGCCATTGAAATATTTCAAGTAAGAGGCTGAGTCCGGGCCCATGCTCACTGTGAGCCTCACGGGCATAGGTGACTCTCAAGCAGGACATATGCCTGTGTCTCAGATTCTTCGTGCCTAAATGTAAGTTTAAGGACCAAGCTCTGCGTGGAAACAACCAGAGATGAGGAAATCTCTAGAAACTGTGTATTTTATAAAAAGTATACAGAAATGTATAAAATTGTTGATGATGTCCTCTGTCATCTCCATTGTCTCCCCTTAAACACACCTGCCAAGCACGTACCTCCAATTGGCTTCCTAATGCGTGAGGTACACTTCAGGACAAATGATGGACTTCAGCGCCTAATTCTACGTCCACCATCAACAGCAGTCCCTTAGCTTTATCTCTTGAACTATTTATAGAAGACATCCATTTCTTATCATTCCTGTGAGCTCCGCTTTTGATGGAAGCCCTGCTGACTGTTACTGGATGTTTGAAGAGTACCAACATCTCCAGCTACGTCTCTTAACAGTTGTAAGCGATATTGCCTTCAAACCTCGTCATTGCATGCACATTCGTGTGCGTGTGCACAAGTGCACACACACACACACACACACACACACACACACACACACACCACCGTGATTACTTTCACACTTGGGATTTGTGCACCTTGCATCTTCCTCTTGGACTATTCTGTTCTCACCAATCCGATTGCCTTCTACGTATCCTTCATGGCTGGTCTCAGTAATCAGCCTCCTGACCCTTCCCACTACCAGAGATCTGACAGATGCTCCTCCCCTGCACAGGTTTGGCTAAGAGAAAATTTAAACGCAAAGCACAGTCAATGTAGATGCTCAGTCATCAACGTTTTAGGACACTGATTAGTTACTTTTGTTCCTGATGCCAGAGATGCTGGGATGACCTCAGAGTGGCGAGGCAGCCTTGCAGTGTTCACTGATACACTGCACGGGTCGGTGGACAGATCTTTGGGGAGGCTTTGCTTGGGATTTAAACTCCATCATCGCAGGCCTGTTTGTAAGGATCGCATCTCCACAATGTGGTAGCTTTTGCTCCTGAGCTTTCCGATTCACAGTTTAGACAGGGTAACGTGTTAGGATCCAAGCACCCAGGTCTTCTTGTTACGTCTTAGCTCTGCTATTGCTCTTCTCGTGATCAGAGAGCCACCGATCTTATGTTTGCTTTACAGCTAGGACAGCTCTAGTGCATAAGACTTTTTCTGCAAAACAGTATGTTCCGTGGTAGAGTTTCTATCGCTGCTCCAGATTGTAGCTATTCAAAAGTATTGTGAACTTAAACTGGAGCAACTTCTGAATTATTTCACCCAAAGAGGCCATTTATTTTCAAAAGGCCTTGCCTATGTAGACTTGAAATAAGGCCTAGAGGTGGTCAGCATTGAGTCTCATGTCCCACGATCTGCCATCTTTGTGTATTTGACCCTGGGGATCATCTACTCCTCTGTTCTCTTTGTCAGGCCTTAGGAAAACCATAACATGAGCACATCCAGATTCATCCAAAGCAGTGCTTCTCAGCCTGCCTAATGCCTCAACCCTTTAATACAGTTCCTTATGCTGTGGTGACTCACGGCCATAGAATTATTTTTGTTGCTACTTCATAACTTGTCAGTTTGCTACTGTTATGAAACAGAATGTAAATAGTTGTGTTTTCCACTGGTCTTAAGTGATACCTATGAAAGGTTCCTTTGACCCCCAAAAGAGTAATGAACAGAATGAGAACCGGTAATATGAAGAATTAACCGAACTTTAGACAGGAATACCTCTTGCATTTGTGTTTGTGGAACTCGAGACCATAATCAGAAGGAGTAAGCCTTTAAGAGTGTGTTTAAGAGTTTGAAGCCCTTCATCCTGTTTTCAGGCATTTATAAAATACATGTGGTGTCCTGGAGAGCCAAAGAGCTTGTTTAGAAATTGTCTAAACAATTCTATATGACATGAATTAACACCTAACATTAACCAGATACTTAAATCAGTAATGTGGGTATAAGCTAATCAGATAGAATTTATACATGTATAATATATACAATATTAAATCATCGCTGATTTAATATTACAATGACTTATTCTTACTATGATTTTGTTCTTTAATAAATGGATAAACATGCTTTATTGTAAATCCCCAGAAGTGGTGCTCTGGCCTAGGATTCTAGTAGTAGTTTGACTTACAGATTATGTGTTAGGGTGTGGGTGCAATCAGTAGAGACTGGCTTTAAAAGCTGAATTTAACTGAGACTTCAGAAGATGGTGGTTAAAGAAGTAATGAAAATATAGTCTCAATAGACAGAAATGATTTAAAAAGGAAAATGGAAAGTTTAGATTGAAGAAACCCAATAATGTGAGAATCCTGTGAAACAAGAAAGCCTTTGTAAGGTAGTTAGTGGGGTCCCACCTTGTTCTCCCTCAGCCTCCCTTAGTCTCCCTTATGCTTGAGTCTCCATCAAATGACATCAGAAGAGACACATAGGACAAAGTGTAGACTTCAGGGTGGAGTCAATTCGGGTCATGTGACATACTGTCAAGAGTAAAAATGGACACTGCTTGGACCATTGCGGTGGAAAATACTCAAGAGGTAGGAGCGGACCACTGACACTCTACACATTTAGAGTTTCGTTCACTTTTCTAAACTCTCTGAACTGGATGGTTCTCCTGACAGATGCCTCCTTCACTCGCTCATTTGGATTAAATCCTGATCTCATTTCTCCATTAGACATTTGCAAGCACCAAGTGAAGAGATGGTGCTTTGAACAAAAGATGTCCAAAGGCTTGTTCCAAGATTTGGCATGTCTCAAAAGATTTTTGTCAAAACTGGGCATTTGAGTAGCACACAAATCTAGCCCCTGTTTCTCCTGAGCCTGCCCTAGGCATTGTTATTATTTGCTTGTTTGTTTAGCAACTGTCTGGACATTGGTGATGTCTACCCACTGTCTCTAAGCTGCTTGTAAAGGGAAAAGATTAGCAGTGTAGACACAGTGCACACAGTCATCCTGGTTTGGGATGAGTCCTGTTTCAACTCTTTCCATTTTCTTTGTTCTGCTGATCTCTCCAGTGTTCTGGATCACACAGTAGCTCAGAAACCCATGTGATTAAAAGCTATGCTTTGTCGGCATAGTTCTTATGCAAGCATTCAGATTTTCTAGTCCTTAATTAATTAATTAATTACTTTATAATGCAATGGATTAAACCTTAGGCCTCACACAAGCTGAGCAAGTGATACACCACTGAAGTATACTATATTCTTTCCTGAATTTTCACTTTTATTTTTGCTTTCCCCTTCCCCCCTTTCATGTATTTATCTACTTATTTTGAGACAGACTCGCTGATTTTCCTGGCTGGGCCCAATGAGCCAGTGTATCTCTTCTTGATCCATCTCCTCTGTGATGACCTTTGTGCAGAGAACGACCATAAGTTTGAGGTTTCCTCCCTCCTTTGCAATGAAGCCGGTTCCTTCTGCAAGAGTTTCAGTTGTTCTGTTTTGTGGCCCATCTTCCAGTAGGGAAATCTATATGCTTTTCTCTAGATACCAATTCTACCAGAGGATGTGAGCATTGGGCAGAGAGGAGGGGGTGGAGGGCTTTGATGCCAGCTTACCTCTCTCAGCTTCACAAGCTAAAGCAGGGCTAATGGGGCTCCAGGATTTGCCATGACCAAGGTTGAAAGAAGCCAGTTGATAGAAGGAACCCGCACCCCTCCGTTGCACTGGCCTGTACCTGGGACAAGCAGGAAGAGAAATGCTTCCACTGCTTGTTGAGAAGAGACACTGACCTTGGCGGAAGAACCCGTGGATCTTTAGAAGCATCCCCCTGGAGGACAAGATTGTGATGCCAAAGTGAGATGGGGGAAAAGAGCAGCTTGTCGCTCAATGAGCATGCTTGTAGGACAGTTTCTAGAGAATTCAAATAATTAAGGTGTTGAAGAAAATTCCCACTCTTTTTACTATACAGAACCCACCACCCGGCGGTACAGAAGTACATTTTCTTGTGTGTTCCTTTTTGGTGAATAAGCCAATGTAGCCCAGATTATTGTACTCAAATCACCAGCAAATGAGGATTTTGGAATCAGAAAGCCAAGAACCTGCAACATTTAAAAGGACAGACAGATGCCAAAGCACATAAGGAATTTCCATGAGGTGGGGCACTCTGTGCCCTCTAATGAGTTCTAACAAAATGCACAGAGTCCTAGCACAAAACAAAATAAAACAAACAAAGCAAATATAGCCAGATAATTGTCAAGAACATGCTATATCAGAAGCATGGACATGTGCCTGTCTTTCTATGACTTCAGACTTTATTGAATAATGATCAATGCATAAGCTTTGTCTGTGTAATTGGTAGCAATTTACTGAGTGACCCTGATTTGCCTTGAGAGCTGGCTAATGTAAACCAAGATTAATTTTATTCCAATCTTAGCTTCTAACATTGGTTCTCAGGTTATGCATAGCACATCACACAAGATATCCATCTATCTGCCTATCTGTAGCTGTATATAATAACTATCTCTATTATCAATATCATCTATCACATATATTTATACATATTTATATATATGTTATATTTGTTTATTTATAAGTTACTACATTCTTTAAACAGGTTATAGAGGATGTAGAAGGGTTCAAGGAGCTCCAAAGAGGCCTTGGAACAGCAGAGGAAGATGACACAGAGAGATTCATAGAGATACATCTCTGTGTGTAACAGTGAGCCTGACTGGAGGTCTGCTCCGAGAGTTGTTGTGGAGAGGAACTGCAGGGTCAGAGTTGAGCTGAGCCTTGGGGTTGAGTGGAGTCTCTGAGCTACAGAAGAAAGAAATGGGACTGTGGTAGCTGAAGAAGCAAAGGGCATAAGTGAATCAGGATGGATGAATGGACGAAAGGCAATTTGAGCAGCCTCCATCAGCAATGAGGACCAACCTGAGGTGAAGCCCTGCATTAGTCGTCAAGCGTTTCCTGCCTGTGGGTGAGATGACAGGTTGCGTAGGGTTATCGCCACCTCAGTCAGGGGTTCTTGTCTTTATGGGGTCCTCTTTACTGATTTCACCAATCCTGTATGTTCCTTAAGTTCTCTCACCAGTTTTCCTGATAAGATTTTAATGTCCGAGAGATCACGTGGTCCTTATTTATATTGATATATTTAAAGACCAGCACCCACTTTACCTTCAGAGTTAATGAGTTATCAGCCTGTGCCTCATGTTTAGTGATGGACAGATGGTGTCACTAACATGTTTGCACTCAAATTGAAGTCAAAAGCTACTTGTGGAATAGAATCTGTTGGGACAAGGCACGGCCTGAAAAACCCTGCTTTTTAGAGACCCTGGTCTTGTCAATAATTGCTAGAACAGAAAAGGCAACAAGAAGAAACTTTGTATGTGGGGGATCACATTTCTGTTTGGGAATCAGTTCAGTCCTTGTCATTCTTTCTCCAAGAATCCTATGTCTGCTGTAGAAGCCACAAGTTTAACTCTCATTGTCCTTTTGGCTATTCATCCCAGGAAGACATTGATCAGAGAAAAATAAAACCTCCAATGTTCCCAGTGGTTAATAATTGGGGAAATGCATGTGTAGGCTAGAATGCATTTCAAATAACTAAGAAAACTTTCTGACCCAGAAACCCTAGAAATGCTGTAAATAATACATCAAATGCCTTATATTCTGGTTTTAGCTTACTAACATATATACAATACAAAAGTGACTTCTATCCCTCCCTCCCTACCTTCCTTCCTTCCTTCCTTCCTTCCTTCCTTCCTTCCTTCCTTCCTTCCTTCCTGGTAATCAAGTCCTGGAGTGCTCTACCATTGAGTCCCATTCCTGTCCCAATTTTAGTATTTTTAAGTGCACAGTCTCATAGTATTAAATATATTCATATGGTCACAAGCTGTCAACACCATTTCTAGCTCCAGGACATTTTATTTTTATCTCGCAGAGAAGAGGGCCCACATTTATCAGAAACTACCTCACTCATCTCCTCTCATCTGAGTAACTAACCCTATGTCAGTGGTCTCTAGGAGAGATGACTTCAGGCATTTCAGAGGAGGGAATGCTTTTTTCATTTTTATAAATGGCTATTTAATTACCATGACTCCCTTACCAGTCATCCACCCATCCCCAGCAATCAGAATCGTTTTTCTTTTCCAGAGTGAATTTCACCACATGTACACCCCATGTTCCTTAACCCTTCCTCCATAGACATACAAGAGTTGCTGCTACGTGTTGTCAATACTGCTGCCATCAACACTGATGTACAGACACTTGCCCAAGTGCCTGTTGTCAACAAATGTCAACTCCAGATTCATCAAGCACTTCTGTGTGAAACTTGAAATTGCGAATCTGCTGGAAGACTACACAGGCAGCGACCTGCAGGACGTAAGTGTAGGGAAAAAAAACTTTCTGAAAAGGTAAAATATTGTCAAGCAAGCCCTCATAAAACTTAAAAGCTTCTGCACATCTAGGGAAACAGTCAGGCAAAGAGGAAGCCTACAGAGTGGCAGAGACTCTATTCCAGCCAACTGAAATATGAGCTAGGAGTCAGAACAGAGAATTCTCCAAAGATGAAGTAGAAGTGGCGGAGAAATGTTTTTTAAATGTCTAACATCCTTATCAGTGAGGGAAATCTGAATTAAAGGGGCATTGAGATTTTCTTTTTTCTTTTTTCTTTTTTAGACTGAAACCACAAATATATGAATTATTCTTTTTTTTTAAATTTATTTAATACTTAATAATAATTCTTTGGTTTCCTTATGGGTATGCCCCTCCCAACCCTCCCCCCATTGCCGCCCTCCCCACAACAGTCTAGTTCACTGGGGGTTCAGTCTTAGCAGGACCCAGGGCTTCCCCTTCCACTGGTGCTCTTACTAGGATATTCATTGCTACCTATGAGGTCAGAGTCCAGGGTCAGTCCATGTATAGTCTTTAGGTAGTGGCTTAGTCCCTGGAAGCTCTGGTTGCTTGGCATTGTTGTACATATGGGGTCTCGAGCCCCTTCAAGCTCTTCCAGTTCTTTCTCTGATTCCTTCAACGGGGGTCCTATTCTCAGTTCAGTGGTTTGCTGCTGGCATTCGCCTCTGTATTTGCTGTATTCTGGTTGTGTCTCTCAGGAGAGATCTACATCCGGCTCCTTTCTGCCTGCACTTCTTTGCTTCATCCATCTTGTCTAATTGGGTGGCTGTATATGTATGGGCCACATGTGGGGCAGGCTCTGAATGGGTGTTCCTTCAGTCTCTGTTTTAATCTTTGCCTCTCTCTTCCCTGCCAAGGGTATTCTTGTTCCCCTTTTAGAGAAGGAGTGAAGCATTCACATTTTGATCATCCGTCTTGAGTTTCATTTGTTCTAGGCATCTAGGGTAATTCAAGCATTTGGGCTAATAGCCACTTATCAGTGAGTGCTTACCATGAATGTCTTTCTGTGATTGGGTTAGCTCATCTTACCTCAGTCAGAATGACTTAAGATCAAGAATGACTTAAGACCAGAATGACTGAAGATTTGTTATCAACTTGATAACAAATGCTGGTGGGGGATGTGGGGGAAGGGACCCTCATTCCCTATTGATGGGGTCACAACTATGAAATCAATGTGGGGAATTCTCAAACAACTGAAGGGAGATAGATGAACCCTATGACCCAGCCACACTTTCCCCTTAGTGAATACGCAAAGGACCACCCATTCCACAGGAGCCACCAGCACTGCTCATTTCCCCTCTTCACAACATCCAGGAAACAATTTGAAAGAACACACCCTTGGAAGCAAAGAGAAAGAAGAGCCTCCAGGTGCTACAAATGTTAGCGCTTAGGGCAGCAGAGACAGAACCAAGCAACCCCCAACAATTACAAGGCCTTTGAAACTTGAGATAGATTTAAAGAAACACTGGAAACTGTTTCTTTAATTTTTTTAAAAAAAGGTTAGTGTGTGTGTGTGTGTGTGTGTGTGTGTGTGTGTATGTGTGTGTGTGTGAACATGCTCACACCTGTGTGCATGTCATAGTGTGTATGTCCAGGTCAGAGAACAGCTTTCTGGACTTGGTTCACTCCTCACTATGTGTTCTGGGGATTCAACTTAGGTTGCCCCGCCTATGGGGCAAGTGAACCATTACAGAGTTCCCTGGAATATGTTTTCACCAAAACACCTGAAAAACTGTACATCTCTCACAGAGGACAAGCTTGGGGATCATTAATAACAAGGATGGCAAAGTCAATGGTAAATCTTTGATATTTATATAAACTTTGATTGTATAAGTAATTTATGAAAAATAATAACTAGACTGGTTAAGAATGAGCTCAGTAAAGATACTCTTCAAACTGAAAGTAGACAGCAAAGTCATTGCTCAGAAAGGGTAAAACTATGGGTCAGTTTTTAATTTCTTAGTCGTCCATATCCAAATTAAAATTATAATAAGAAAGTATACAAATGGAGAATAAAATATATAAGTTCTATGCCAACAAAGGATAATAAGAACTAAGAGAACCATGGTCAATCAGAATAAGGTACTAAGAAAGAGGAAGAGGAGGAGGATGAGGGGTGAGGAAGAGTAAAGACATTTGCTGCGAGGCAGGGAAAACAGTAAATGTATTTAAACCGAGCCAAGCTCTATCTATGGAGGAAGCAGACACAACCCGACAGCACTGAAGAGTGAACACCCACAACTAAGCCAGCCAAGGTGGCACAGATTTACCAACTCAAACTGTATTTGTACTGGGTTTGCGAGGGGAGGTACGTTTTACCCTTTTAGACATGGCTAAAATAGTCTCCAACAATTACAGAACGTTGTAAAGAAGTAGCTCAGAGTTAGGCCACAGTCTCGGGACATCTAAAATGACCCTGGTAGCCAGTCACTATTACGAAGAATTTGGCTTGTGGGACAGAACGTGTGACTGGCGCTTTGTGCGATGAAGTGATATGGTTGTGACTCAACTGAGAACAGTTAGAGACCCTATCCATTGGGAATCAAGGGTCAGGAACAAGTAAGTGCTATGCTTCTTGGCACTCCAGTCCTGACATCTCTGGAACAAAGACTGAATTGCCAAGTTTTTCCTTATCTGTTTGAGTAGCTGTGAAGAAACATAGGGACCCACCATTGTCTTTCTTGGAACAACTCCTCACTGAGGAAGCATAGCCTGACTTTGGGAAGCTTTTACTTTTTCAATGTCATTACTGAAATGATAGAACACACACACACACACACACACACACACACACACACACACACATGCTTCCCAACACACCTCTGTGCACACCATTATGCTGTGCCCTCTGATGACTGAGGGGCTATAGGATAAAGTAAGGGCTGATTGATGACAAATAGGTTTCACCAAAAGGAAAACTCCAGCTTTTCCGTCAGAGTGAGATAGACAGAAGAAGGGGAGGAGTTGGAGGCAGAAGAAAAGGGAAGAGAGAAGGAGAGAAAGGAGAGAGGGAAGAGGGGGTGGGTGCTAATAGAGGAGAGGGGAGGGCAAGAGGCAATAAGAGTGCATCCCTCTTGGAAGCCCATGTAAGGTTGCTGGTATATGACCGTGAGCTCCATCTCCGCAAAGAACTAGTAGCAACCTGATTGAGACACTGTTAAATCCTCCTAAGCCCACACAAAGGCAGATGTCCATCACCAGGCTCCTGGGACCCTGCCTTCTCTAGGGAACAGCCATGCATTATCCACACCGGTTTCTCTTTATAAGTCAGTAACATGGTGACATTATCATTAGATAAGTGAGAGAGAAATACACTGCATCACAGCAGTGGGGACACATTCCAAGAAACGCTCTCCACCAGCCACATTTCCCACATCATTAACTTACAGAAGATCCTTACACGAACCAAGATGCTAGAGTTCTTCTACGTATCTAGTTGTTTCTAAACTCACACCAACCAAAATGTCATCACCTACCAGACAGCCCTCTCTGAACACAGATGCTGTATGCATTTAATATAGCACATGCCTATGTGTCTGTCTTTCAAGGTTTATAAAGTGAGGGACCTTAATGACTTTATTGATGCCATTTAGTGAATAAGAAACAGAATAGAATCCTGGCCCCTAAGCAATCTGGATAAGACCACATCTTTCTATTTTGCTTGTCTGTTTGTTTTAATTACCACCAAGTATTTTTAAAGATGTATTTTATTTTTAATTATTTATATAGGTGTGTCTATGTTTAGGGGTATATGTGTGCTCGTGGAGTCCACCAGAAAGCATCAGATCCCTGGGAGTTGGACGTGGTTGTGAACCACCTGATGTGAGTGCTAGGAACTGAACTCAGGTCCTCTGCAAATGCAGCTCATGCTCCTAACCACCAAGCCATTGCCCCAGATCTCATAGCTCATCTCTTATTTGGAATGAATCTAGACTCACAATGGCAGATATCAGAGCCTGCTCAGGATAAGCCAGGAATCAGCAGGCTGGGACCACCATGGTCATTCCTCACTGGCCTAGCTACCTCGAGTGTACTTTCAAGTCAAGGGTCACAGGTACAGCATAGAGGAAGAGAGGGCTGCATACTCTCTCCAGTGCAGGAACTGCTACACGGTAATAGAGCACAGAACAGAAGGACAGTGGCTTTGAACCTCTGCCCGCCCCAACAACACAGAAAATGGATGCTGCAAAATATAGACTTCTTCCCCCTCACATGTCCTCAAAACCACACGCCATGGTTCTTTCTCCTTTTATGGAGTAGTAAAGCTAAAGTGCGAAGAAGTTTAGTAAATAATAGAATATTCTCTTCTGGAGCTCTGCTCTGTGTGATTCCCTGTTCCATTTTGATCCATATCTCACAAAGCCCCCGTCTCTGTGTGGGTCTGTAAGTCCCCCATTAAATCACACCCATTGGCATAAGCAACCTCCGAAGAGCCAGTTCTCAGGGTGTGAGACACGGGTATCCCAGAGCCAGCCCAATAACTTATCCAAGAACCCTGCAGGCTGAGGACAGACAGAGCTATTTCCTTGTCACGCAGGGACCAGGGCTCAGCGCTGAGCATGTACCGTGGTAGTTAACAAATATTAAACATCTATACTTGACCTGAGAGACTCTCTGGGTAATTTTGCTGGGGTTCTTTCCGAGCTGGTTTCTTTTCAGATTAAAACTTTCGCCAACATTCCAAGGGCATTCATTCACTAGTGCACAGGGGCCCCGTAATGAGAGGGAGCGCCACTTTGGAGTCAAACCCTGCCAAATTTAATACTAAAAGTAGGTGAATGAGACTTGACTGCCTCCTAAATTGAATGTCTGTGGAATTTTTTTTTTTTTGGACCTGAAACCGAGCCCAGAACAAGGTCTGTACAGTAACACTCACTAGGTGTCGGTGTTTGACAAACCATCTTGCCAGTGACATTAGGGAAATGTTCGTTTTGGCACAAATTATCTATGGAAAATGCAATTAGGAAAAAGCTGTGCAAGTCGACATTAGAAACTGAATAACTTGTATTATTCCTTCTATCCAGATTACACTTGGCTCCTGAGCTGACCTAAAGCTCTGTTGGCAATAGCTCGTAGACAGTCACAGTAGCCTCTGGCATACAGGGATCTCTTAAAGAGTGGCAAAGGGAGGGGACGGCTTCTACACTGCTTAGCCACTTGCTCTCCCTGCATCTTTAATCACTTTCTGGACCTTTCTCTGTAGCCACCATGATTACTGAGTCCAGGTCTCCCTCCTCAAACATAGGCAAGGCAAGACAATCTGCCCCTGAATGAGCTGCTTTTTAATATAAATTCTTGATTTGAGCCATTTGGCAATTGTAAGAAATTCTGACTTGCCTAGAATGGTGGTATACTCCCCACCCTCAGAAAGCAGAGACAGGCAGATCTCTGAGAATTCCGAGTCAGCATGATCCACACAACAAGTTCCCTGGCCAACCTGGTCTACATAGTGAAACTCTGTCTCAATACTGGTTCTGAGGTTCCATCCATTATCATCATGACAGGAAGCGTGACAGCGTCCAGGCAGGCATGGCGCTAGAGGAGCTGAGAGTTCTACATCTTGTTCTGAAAGCAAATGGGAAGATTGGCATCTATGTGGCTAGAAGTAGTGTCTCAAAGCCCACCCCTACAGGCCATACACCCACTCCAACAAGACCAGACTTCCTTATAGTGCCACTCCTTGGACCAAGCATATTCCAACCACCACATTGCAGGGTTTGCGTCTGTGTGTTTTGTTTTTCAAGACAGGATTTCTCCCTGTAGTCCTTGCTGTTCTGGAACTTGTTCTGTAGACCAGGCTGGCTTCGAACTCAGAGATCCCCCTGTCTCTGCCTCCTGAGTGCTGGGATTAAAGACATACACCATCACACCACCATCCCTGGCTAAGAAATCCTTACTTTATGAAGTATTATCTACATAAATTATATATATATATATATATATATATATATATATATATATATATATATATATATATATAATTGGTGGGACACATTACTGAACAAACTGGTACGAAAACGAAAGAAAAAGAGCAGGGAAACGATCGTCTCAGGAAGTGGCATCAAGACAGAGGAATTGGCAAGTGCAAGGACTGTAGGAGGTGAGTATACATAGTGGACTCAAGCAGAAAGAGAGTTCAGCTCAGACGGGGAATGGTGAGATGTGAGATCAGTGCAGAGGTGTGCAGGGAAGGGAGATGGGCACTGAGGAAGGCAGGGACACATGGAAAAATGTGTAGAAGAATCCAGGTGTTAGAAATGAGGCACCATTGTGTATATTTTGAATGTATAACATTAAGTGATTTTCCAATTGATTTCTTTTTACTAGAACGTGGGAAGACAAAGAAGTGAAAAAAATATTCTTCAAATGGTTTTGATGTATACACCTGGCATGGCTGGTTTTCCATGCTGGCAATGGGTAGAGAAGAACAGTGGGGAGCGCTGTGTGGCAGTGGCAAAGTTGGGGTACGACAACCTCTTATCTTCATGAGGAGACACTGAGTGGGTAATTGGATATATGACTTGGTAAAGTATCAAAAAGACTAGTTTGTTCTACCATCCACTTCCTTCAAGCACCAGGTAGTACCGAAGAAACGAAAGGAAGACATTTTGACTTGGCTGGCATGGTGGAGCATTTTATTAAGGTTCTCAGGGGAAGTTCAGGCTGGACATAAAAATTTGGAAGATGTCAGTGTTGACATAGACTCTCATCTCCTTAGGGTGAACAGAATCATTAAAGCAAGCTGTACAGGTAACAGGGCGGTGAGGAGACAGGATTAAGTGTTCAGATACTTGGGCATTTAGGGGATGGACCATAGGAAAGAAGTAACAAAGAGGACTAAGAAAGGCCATAACAAGAACAATGTCTAGAATGTGTGGTACCCTGGGAATCAAAGAAAGGGACAGCTCAGGGACAAAGGCAGTAAATGAAGAAGCAAGAAGGAAACAACCAGGATGATGATGAGTCAAGCAAATCATCATCCAGGGTAGAGGAAATGGCTCAGAGGACAAGCTTATGGGCCAAGGTTCAGATCCCAGCACCCCAGGCAAAACTCAGGAATACGTAGCAGCCTGAATCCTGGCCAAGATTCATTGAACAAGCTGGCTAGTTAGATTAGCTGGAATTGGCAAGAGACCTTTCCTTAATAAACAAAGTACAGAGAAATAGAGGAAGACATCATTGCCAAATTCTGGCCTACACACACACACACACACACACACACACACACACACACACAGACACACACACACACACACACACACACACACACTATAATAATGAGGAAAGGCTCTTCCAAGTCTTTAGAGCCTTCCTAGTATAGCTGTTGGTTTACTTTTACAGTTAGCATTTGTTGGCTACCTAAGGCATGCATTGCTAACTATTAGAAATAAATTGTGATGCTTCTTTGACTGAGTGTCGTCTTATAAGTTAGTGTAACTTTACTTCTAGCTTTGTTCTATATACTCTTAGGCAGTTGTCCATCCAGGTTTACCATGTGTACCCATACCCAAGTTATTTCTCGGACTCCAGGTGTTGGCTATCTGTATTTGTGAGTGAGTTGGCCATTTCTCTTCTGTTTTCAAGAGTTTGTTACTGTTGCACCCAACTCCAGAGATGAGTCTTTAATATGTTACAAGGTTTCAGAGATGTGTGTGTGTGTGTGTGTGTGTGTGTGCGTGTGTGTTATACGTGTTGTTTTTAAGCATGTTTCTGTGTGTGTGTTGCTAGAAATTAATCCAGAAACTAACTTGAGAATACGAGGCAGATATCTGCCATGCAGCCACACCACCAGCCCTTAGACAGTCATCCTATCACTGAGTAAGCATTTGGATGCAATTGATTATTATGCCATGAATTACTTCTCTAGAAAGGATCACAAGATTAACCCAAAATATCCCCTCTCTCATTGTTCCGTTCCTTCTTTCCTTCTTTTGTTCATCATCCTTCTTGGCATCTGGAATCACCTAGGAGACACTCCTCTGTTTATATCCACGAGGGGACTTCCACAGAAGCTGAACTGACAGAGAGGATCTTTTCCCAGGGAACCTTTCAATGTCCCCCACTCCCTATATAAAGAGACTCAGGAAGTGTCTCCTCCTTGACTTCTCCATAAGTAGATATAATCTATTGCCATTGCTGTTTCTGCATCTGATATCTGCCTTTCAATGCGCACAGACCACTGGCAGCTCTGCCTAAACAATCTTCTAGGTCTCCAGCCCCTGATGAAGTCTCCTGAGGCACCCGACTTCCAGAGTGAGCAGCAATGGGGCCTCAGTGTGTTTAGTCTACAGATAGCCCATGGAACACACTCGTCTCTATAACATGTATTCTGTCAACTCTGATCTTTAGAGAGCCCTGTCTAATACAGAAACCAAATTCTCTAGCAACTTAAACAAAAATAAGATTATGGTAAATACATACGCAATGTAATTCAACTTAACATACACGAGTGCTTAGCACGTTTTCTATGTTCTTTTATCTGCTGGTGGAAATCGTTTGGTTCTGCCTCATAGCTGTTGGGAACAGTGCTGCAGTAAACATGGGGGTACAGCTACTCTTTCTCCCGCCATTCTATTTCTTTGAAGTCTGTGCACAGCAGCTGGATTCCTGAATTGGATGGTAGTTCTGCTATTCATATTCTCAGGGATGTTTGTATAGCATGAGTGATGGCTGTGAGCAGTTGAAGGGATGTAAGTGTTCATATCTTAAAAATGAAATATCACGTGTGGATTAGTCTACAAGATCAACCCCAAATGCATAAAATTATAGACATTGAACCTGGGGCCTCAGGATTGCCAGGCAGGTCCCCTACCACTGAGCCACATCCCCAGCCCCTGAGCTGCAACCCCAGTGGGAGCCCGATATAGTTGTCTCCTGAGAGGCTCTGCCAGAGTATGACAAATACAGAGGCGAATGCTAGCAGCCAACCATTGAACTGAGAACAGGGTCCCCATTGAAGGAACTGAAGGGGTTTGCAACCCCATAAGAACAATACCAACAGCCAGAGTCCCCAGGAACTTAACCACTACAAAGATTACATACTGACAGACCCGTGGCTCCAGCTGCATATGTAGTAGAGAATGGCCCTATTGGGCACCAAACGGAGGAGAAGCCCTTGGTCCTGCCAAGGAGGCTCCCCCTCCCCCAGTGTAAGGGATGGGGTGGGTGGTTGGGTAGGGGAACACCCTCCTAGAAGAAGGGGAGAAGGGGATGGGATGGGGGGTATAAATGGGAAAATGGCAAAGGGAATAACATTTGAACTGTAAATTTAAAAATACCCAATAAAAATATAGACATTTTATGAATTGCAATGAACTTGGTTGGGAATGAGTCCTATTAATACTTTTTCCATCAGAGGACATTTATTTTCCTTACAGTAGAGAATCTGGAAAAGGCATCACAAATATAGAATATACATAGATTAATTTTCTAGTGCTGGTGACTTTACAATCAGCAATACTTTCACAAGGGGCTGGAGAATACGAAGGGATAACTGTATGTTTCCTTAGTCTATAAATTATTTTATTACTTCAAGGAGTCAGAATGTCTAAGACAGAGATCTACAGAGTGTGTTAAAAGTGAATGGTACAGCCTGGCAGATTCCCAGTGTGTGATTGTGTATCTTAGTCACTTGGCCAGCTTCCTGTTGACAGTGCTTTAAGGTTTCAACTCCACCCATCCCTACTTTAATAGTTTGTATCTGGTGCTTAGCCCCATCCCATACCAACAAACCCTCACCCGAAGGTATGATCGGCCGCCCATGGCACCTGCATAATCAGCTCAGTGTCTTACTCAATCTTAGTTCAATATCACATTTATAACCGCTTCATTCAAAGCTGTATTTAGTACCCATTAAGTCACAGCACTTAATGGCCTCCTTAATCTAATCTCCTGGTTTTCAGCTGGAAAATAACAAGGCTTTGGCAGTGTTCTCCATCCCTCCACCGAGCTGATGGATTATTTTCTATTTTAAGCAGTCAATTTAGAAATGTTTCTTAGACAATTTGGCTCCCTTTAAAAGGCATCATCAAGAATCTCTCTGGTCTGCTTTTAGTCATTCTTTTGTTCTTGCTGATTGGACCCTGTGCTGTTTCCATAAAAACAACTCTTCAAATGTTGAAATTTAAACAATAAACACTGACCATGATTAGATTTGGCTTCACCCATCTTTAATGCTATAAATTGACTTAAACATTTTGGCTACAGGAAAGCAGTCTGCACAATGCACACTTGGCTGCCGATGTGGAAACTGGAAGGTGTATTAGCCAGGTAGAGCGATGCAGACGGGGCTGGAGAGTGACGTGACTGCAAGATTGGCTTGAGAACTCTGTAGCGCCAGCAACAGCATCGCTCATGCAGAACGGACTTGGCCTGTGAGCTGTCCCTTCCAGCCAGTGGCCTGGTGGTCAAGAGATACTGCACAAAAGAGGCATTAGTGCTCATTTAACCCCTCCTTCTGTGGCAAGCAAACTAGCATTTAACTAACTAGTTTTGAGTAAGCAAACAAGAGCACAATGTAGAGAGTCTGGATTCTTATTCCTCCAGAACTGGAAGTGTTGCCACATGTGTATTCAGAAAGCCAGGAATTGTTGCCTGAGAGCAGATGGACAATTACGTGTTGTGACATGAGCAGGAGAGGGATGTAAACGGCTTATATGTACATCGAGGAGATGGTGGGGAAGGCATGGGGATGAATTTGAGAATGAACTTGGAGATGGGATGGGATGGGATGGGATGAGGATGGGGTGGCATCGGGGGGCTTGTTTTAAGAAATTATCCCCCATGATCATAGGATCTGGAAGGCCCAAAATTTGCAGAGCAAATTGTAACACTAAAGGCCATGGTTGGCAAATATTGCAGTTTTGAGTCCTAAGATAGTCTAGGGGCAGAATTCCTTCTTTGTGGGGTATTTCTGGTTTTCTCTCTAAGATTTTCAACTGACTGGATGATGCCTACTCGATTATAGTTGGCAATTTACCCTATTCTATTTAATGATTTAAATCTTAGTCACATCTAAAAAAGACCCCCACAGTGAAATCTAGACTGGCGTTTGACCAAACATCTGGCACCACTGTCTATCCATGTTGACACATAAGAAGCGTAATGGTCTTTATTCCGATTCTTGTATTTGTTCATTTGAAAATGTTTAATGAGCTCCTTCCCCGTGTGGCTGTCTTCTCTATGTATTCATAAGGCAGACAGGGAAAGAGGGTGAGAGGCTCTAGCTCTCCTAAAGCTCAGAGTCTAGCCAGATACATGAATAAGGAAAAACAACAACAAAAAAAAAACCCAAAAACAAATGAACAAACAAACAAATCCCTTAAATAAGGCTTTTCCTACTGATGAAGAATTTGGGTAAAAATTTGAGAGTAAGGAGATAATGATCATGGTATTCTAAAAGCATGTGTATTCTTTCTCAAGTACAGATGCATATATATGTATATATAATATATATTACAACATGCAATATACAATCATTTACCTCAATGTTATCAAACATCCAAATGTCTCAGAATGTACTAAACTAGGCAATTCTTTGGGAGAACTCTTTTCTTTGCGGTTTATTTTGTGTGTGTGTGTGTGCATGTCTGGCCTGCATTTATGCATGCATGCTGCATGATGCCTGGTGCCCTCAGAAAGGAGAAGAGAGTATTAGGTTCGGATGGCTGTGAGTCACCATGTGGGTACCAGGACTCAAACCCAGGTCCTCCGCAAGAAAAACAAGTACTTTTAACCGATGCCTTGTTGCAGTCCAGATAGACTGAGCAAAGCCATCTCCTCCAGACTCCTCTTTTTTTCCTCAGCATCCCAGACTGTCTTCTTTTTGTTACTTGTCTGTTTCCTCTACCTCAGCTCCTGCCTTTGCTACGCTTTGTTCAGATCGCAGGGAAATGACTTCTGCAAAACATTCCTGGATCGAGCCCCAGCCCTGAGTAGTGGGAGGCAGGGAAGTGAACCTGGAGTGAAGTGGCAGTTAGAGAATTTGAGCCTTATCTGCCACAGGCAGCTTCCATGGCCTGAACCATCTCTCCTCTCCTTCACTTCTCTCCAACACCAGGGAGCCTGGTGCCCTCCTGGAGGGGCTAGCCTCAAACTGTTTTATGTTTTGCTGTTGGCCCTGGCATCTTGCCCAATACGGGCACAGCCACCACTGCCTCCGTTGTCTTGAGCAGCACAGAGTGGGGACTCTTGACCTGAGGAGACCCTGCCTGACAGAGATAGCTCATTCCATTCGGTCACAGGAAACCCCACTGGATCCCAGAGCCCCTCGGATCACTAGTCCTGGCTTCGTTTTGCCTTATGCTGGATTATTGAGGTATACCTCTCCACAAGACTGCACTGTCAAGAGCAGAAACCCTGTCAGATGTCATCTATGTCTTTGTATGGGACACCAACAGGGCACAGTAAATATTGATTGAATGACATTATTGGAAATACAGGGTTTTTGTTTTACTCTGCCAGAGTGAACTTCCTAACACAAAGTTTTGCCAGTCCTTACGATACAGCCCTGATGTAATTCTAATGAATGTACCGCAGCGAACTCACCCACCTGTACAAGTGACTCTCGGATGTCTTTCATCATAAAACCCAGGAAGGATTCAGTGAGAGCTGTTTAAGTTGTACCTCTGTCTTGGCAGCATTCATGCTTGTACACAAGGTCCGGCATTCCTATTCTGATCTTCTGAACGTTGTTCTGTTTCACTGCAGAGTGAAACTGCAGGCCACTAAATTAACTTTAGCGCCATGTAGTAGTTTGGTGACTTGATTGCAGAGGTTGCCTCGGGTAACAGACACCCAATCCACTTACACAGGGTCCCATGTAACACAGAACAGGGGCATCTGGTAGCCTTTACAGTTATTCCCTCTAGCAAATAAAATGCTAGTAACCATTGAACACTCAGTTGCCTTGTCTTAAAGACTCAGTGCCTATTACTAAGGATAAAGGATAACATTAATCACAGTTACATTCTCTTTTGAAGATGTAATGATTTAAACCATTAGCAAACATTATATATATATATATATGTATATATATATGTAAAAGTTTCAAGTCTATCAGGCTAAACTATGATAAATAGAGAACGGGAAAACTATTGAGAATCTGAAAGAGAACAGAAATATTTTCTGATTTGCCTATGAATAGACATAAACAGTAAGTTTTAAACTTCAGATAATTACTTAATAGTTGATCTCGTACATTGGACTGAACGTCTTACTTATGATCTTATTGACAAGAAAACACATAGCCCTCCAATGAGACACACACTTCAAGAAGTAGATTTTTTATTTATCTGTGCATTGTCTTATCTGCTTGTTTAACACCTGCTTATCTGTGATAGGTAAGATAGACACACTTATTCTGAGGAATTGACCTCCTGTGAACTTCTGCGGAATTTGGCCAGTCTCAAAATCTGCAGGCTAGACTGGAAAGTTGGTACTCAGCATGATACTACTTATGTTAGTTAATGTTGGTTGTCACAGTGACAGGATATAGAATCGCCCGGAAGGCAAGCCTCCAAGCACACCCTGATTTAGTTAATTGTGGTGGGAAGACCACAATTGGTTGCAGGTGGCTCTGCTCCAGGGGCTGAGAGCCTGGACTTCATAGAAGAGGCGAAAGCTGATAGAAGATTCGAATTCATCCATCTTCATTTCTTGCCTGTGGATGCAACATGACCGGCTGACTCACATCCCTGCTCCCCCATTCCCACGACAGACTGGACCCTGCAACTGTGTATAACTCTTTCTCCCTAAAAAAAAGAAAAGATGATTTAAAAAAAATTCATGAATTATATCATGTTAAAAATGTGGAAGTCCTCACATTCCTGACAGTATGTTACTTGAAATAGATTTTTCAAAAGATAAAAACAAAAAACAAAACCATGGCTTTCTCATTCAAATATTTTGGACTAGGGGTCTCCAAGGATTCCTTTCATTAGACTAGGGGTGAGAGGAGCTGCAACTCATCACTCTTTTCTAGTGCCTTGGTATTATTTTCTAAATATTTATGTAGACATACGGGATACTCTTTCCAGTGTTGGTAACAAAAGATCATCATCAGACCATCTAGGACAAATTTCAAATTTTAATGAACAACCCAAGGTCGGGATCAGTCTACAATGATAGGTGACTCAGGGTCAGAATGCACTTCATTAGCAGGGAGGCGGTGTCATCCCAAAGAAAAGGAACCTTTGGTTTTATTCTTTATAATAGATAGAAACAAGAGGGATAAACAGACAGATAATAAATGCAACATAGACAGATAATAATAGATAAGTGATAGGTAGATAAATAGATACATGATAGATAGATAGATAGATAGATAGATAGTAGATAGATGTCAGATGGATGGATAGACAGACAGACAGACAGACAGACAGACAGACAGATGTGTGCTGACAACGTGACATGCCTTTCAGGAGTTCAAAGCTTACTAAGGTTAAATGTGATTATAGACCCTGCTCAGAGCTTAGGCTTCCTACTGAGGATTAGTTTTTCCTTAAAAGGGTTGCTAAAGTGGGTTGAATTGTACCCCTTGAAATTCCAAGCCTTGAAGCCCTAAGCCTAATTACCAGATGGGATGGTCAATGAACCATGAGCTCCTACTGGGACTGGTATTCCTACAAAGATGGGCAGTGGGGTTGGGGCAGTGGGAGAAACAGAAGCGGATGTGGGGAGAGAAGAGAATCTGAAGAACTGAGAGAATGTAGCCACCTATAGTCCACAGCAGCCCCGAATACTCAGAAGAAACTAACCTCTACCAATGGTGCTTATTATAGCTTCCGGGGCTCTGCAAAAGCTGATACTACAGAGCGCCTCGCCTCATAAACCTGATTAGGGAGCAGATTTTCATCTGTTTCCTAAATGTCTAGATGTGCTAACAAGCCGGGTACACTAAGACAGAGACAGTAGAGTCCTAGGTTCCACTGCCAGGAGCTCATGGCCGCTGCTTCACTCTGAAAGTGAGAGAAAGGGTAAAGGTATTGCAACCAACCCTGACGATCTGAGTTTGATCCCTCAGACCCACCAGATGGAAGGAACAGACTTAAACCAGTCGCCCTCCACTGTGGACACACACCTCAGTCTCTGACGCACACAGTAAATAAATAAGTGGATAAATAAATGTAATATCAGTTTTGAAAATATTACGGCAGAACATTTGAATTACTCACTCTGAGGAGAAAGCTGGAGGTGAACGCCACTGCCACGTTTGTAAAGATGGAGGAAAAGAGGGAACCGGCAACTCAGCGGGACGGTGAGAGGGCGCAGAAGCTTCTCGATGAACCAGCTGCTTCATCTGTAGTTAAGTTCCGGGAAGATGGGAGCCACAGCCCCTGCTTTAGGGAGGGTAGTGCAGGGGACTCTCTAACGCCCACACATTGGTCACACTTGGTCATTCACAATCTTCTTCCTTCTGTGGGTGCCCTGCACCTTCTTCCTGCAATGGCTGTTGTATCCCTGTGGTGGGCTTCGTGCCACATACAGTCATGCAGAAAAAGGGAACCAAGTGAACCAGGATACCATGACGTTGAAGACCGCGTTAGAACCACCCTCTGACATGTCTGACGTGAAAACAAGTCACTTTTCGGATTCACTTCTAGACGTGAGGCGCTATCGGCAGTTCAGCAGTGCTTTGAAATTGCGCTGGCTGATCTGAGTAGACGACCTAGAATTGCACGACTGACTTCTTGTTTGTAATTCTGAAATAGGCTTCCAAGGAAGTCACATGCAAGACTTGATACATAAGCAGGTGAGGACAAGGTAAAGGAATTGATTTTGAAGAATCTTGAGTCTGAACATTTATATCATGGCACATGCTCACAACCCCAGCAGCAGCAGCAGCAGCAGCAGCAGCAGCAGCAGCAGCAGCAGCAGCAGCAGCAGCAGCAGCAGCAGCAGCAGCAACAGCAACAACAACAACAACAACAACAACAACGACCCTACATCTAAGCTGGACATACTTAACAGTGAGTTCTACACACTGAAAGTTTTCTACAGATTCAGCAAAAACTCACGTTTCCACTAGAGGGCAGTGTTTCATAAATTTTCACTTCGCCTTTTTTTTTTTTTTTTTTTTTTGAGTAGCCATTTCAGATGCTCGGTATAGGTCAAGCAATGGTGTTTGGTGTATGTTGCGGGACAGAGGAGCTCTGAGGAAGCTCCCACTGCCCCGATAAATGTTTCTTTGGAATTGTGAAGACAATATCCATGACGTCTGTTTAGAAGCACATCTCTAGAATTTGGTGGGTGCATTTGTTCACGTACACGGCATTGGGCGGGCTGAGCACACGTGTAACTTATGTGTAGCCTCAGACTGTCACTGACAAGGATAAGACGGAATGGTAAAGACTCATAGTATTTGCAAGCCCTCGGCTCTCAGCGTTCATTCTGAATGAATGAGTGAGCTGACCATAAGGCTTTATTATTTGCAAAACAAAGAAATTTGATGTACAAAGAAAGTCATTGAGGAAAACACTGGTTTGAACTTGTTGCCTTTGTGTAGGAAACAAGTTTAAAAAAACTTAAGTGATTATTTTTTTTATTTTTAACTGTTTTTTAATATGGTTAGATTTTGACATATAAAAATGATGATATAAGTTATGTGTTTAATAAAATTATGCGCTATGAGTCATTTTCCATTTCAAAAAATTGTTATTGAGTTGAACTTTAGCGTTCTTGGCATTTCACAGAATTTGCTGCAGAGGTCTGGAGGAAGCATTTCGTTTGGTCACCGATGTAAGTTTTCAAAGCAGGGAGCAGAGAATGAAGTTGCAGCCTTTTCTTCTATTTATTTGGTGAGAGAAGATGCGGGATTTTATTATGTATCTAGCACGTAGAGGATTCTATCACCCACTTGTTCTACGCACTCAAAAAAAAACGTTTTAAACCTCGAATTATGTGAACCACCAAAGTAGAAATTCATTAAGAACGAAAGGAAAGCATTCGTGAGATACCAAGGAGAAAGGTAGGTCAAGCTTGGTTTGTCTTTATTCTCTGGGGAGGCTCGGGAGCCGACTCACTCCTCACTGTCGGTTAAAATGGAAGGTCACGTGGGAAGGTGGTTAATTCCTCAAGCCACTCATCTCCACAATGTGAAGTCAAGGCACAGGCCCGCTCTACCTAACTGCTCCGATCCCATTTTCCAAGGCTTTCTGTTTTCTTATAAATGCCCTCAGCATCTTAGCTTTCTGTGGACTTTAGGAGGCTGGTCCTCTGATTTTGTCTCTCTCCCAGCTGGTGTGTGTGAGCTTCCAAGATACCGTCTGTGTGTTGAAGACTGGGAATGGAGTAGGACTGACTGACCTTATCCTTTCTAAGAAGTTTCCTTTCTAACTCAATTAGTTAATGTCTGAGCTCTAAAAATCCATGATTCCAAAGTGCATGCTTTCTGTAGCCAAAACCCTTAGCTCTTTGGAACATCTACAAATGGTGGCCTGAATTACCTCTGAAGAATGAATAAAGAGAATTTGATTATTCCTGATATTTTCATAGTTACCCGGTATTAACTTGTCTCCCGATCCTCGTGTCTTGGATCTGTGAGAAGCATGCACTTCATTTGCTGGAATGGAACAGGGTAGGTGAAAATGGCCAATGGGGAAATCTGTGGCTGGGGAAGTTCTGTGAGCTTGGTAGCTTAATAGCAGTGAGATAACATGTCTAGACTATACAAATTGAAAGGCTATTATATGCGTTAGGATAATGGGATGCTCTGCAAAGGCCATTTACCTCAGCCATTTCTTGCAAATGCCAGAGAGTATCTGCAGGGTCCTGAGGCATGTGCATGGATTCTGTCACGACTGGACACTTGAGTCTTCAAGTTAATGAGCGCACCCCTTTGGCTTATCTGCTGAAGCCCACAAATGATGATCTTCATTTCTCCTTGACTGGATCATCTGAGCTAAATTGAGCCAAACGAGGAAAGACAGCCCGAGCTTGAGATTAAAACTGCGTCAGGGGGGCTGGAGAGATGGCTCAGTGGTTAAGAGCACTGAATGCTCTTCCAGAGGTCCTGAGTTCAATTCCCAGCAACCACATGGTGGCTCACAACCATCTGTAAAGAGAGCCGATGCCCTCTTCTGGTGTGTCTGAAGACAGCTACAGTGTATTCACATACATAAAATAAATAAATAAATATTTAAAAAAAAAAACTGCGTCAGAGTTAGACCATTAAGCCAAGAGCCCAAACTCTGTGCCAGGTCTCAGGGCAGAGCACTAAGGTGGCACCAGCATACTGTATCTTTGAAAACATGCATGCACCTAAGAACTGAGCCAGGGGGAAACTGAGTTCATTTTAGATTGACAGGCGGCCAATTGGCCAACTCTCACTCATCGAACGTGGTTTTCGCTCTTGCTGTGCTGCGAGCAGTTTTGTTGGTGTGAGTGCCCACACGTTACCCCTCTATAAATGTAACCCCATGCTTGCTGACTGATTTCCTTCTTAAACGGAAAGTGCCCTCCTCCATTTGTTTTGTCCCTTACAGTGTGATTTTTACCCCCTCAAGCCCGTGAAGTTCTCAACTAGTGTATTTTAACTACCAAACAATAGTTTTCACTGTGATATTTGTACAAATATATAGAATTTGTTTTGATTGTATCCAGCCCCACTATCCTCTCTTCTCACTCCCCCATCCCTCTGATCTTCTTCCTCTTTTGCAAGACCCAACCCTTTTTATTTTCATGCCTTTTTGAGAACCTGAATTCAGAATGTAATTTTTAATGTTTTCTCAGCCCATAAAATAATCTCATTGGAATCTCTCTTCAACAACTAGAATCTTTACTCTCTCTTATCATGGGATCATACAAAAAAAAAAAAAAAACTTCCCTTCAGAAACAAAATAAAACTTCCTTTGGTGATACATATCTTCAGGATGCCATTAGCACGACCATGGTCATCCACATTCTCTGTACCATCAGCACGTCCAGATCTTCCTTTTTTAAAAACAAAATAACAAAAAAACAAAACAACAACAACAACAAAACCAAACTTCCTATGCAGGTGCCATTTTCATTCTGCCTGCTTCTGATCTTCTCTTCTCTTCTCTTCTCTTCTCTTCTCTTCTCTTCTCTTCTCTTCTCTTCTCTTCTCTTCTCTTCTCTTCTCTTCTCTTTTCTCCTCTCGTCTCCTCCCTCTCTCTCTCTCTCTCTCTCTCTCTCTCTCTCTCTCTCTCTCTCTCTCTCTCTCTCTCTCCCCCCTCTCTCTCTCCCTCTTTCTTTTTCCAGCATAAATTGTCTCCCAGAGTCCAATACGTAGTTGCAGTGTCCTTTCTGATCTGTTTCACTCCATCTCGGAAATTCTGCAGTGTCTTTAACAAAAGGAAACAGGAAAACGCTACAGTGTATCATCACCCATCCTATTCCCTTGGAGCCTCCCACTCCCCCCCCCACACACACTTAGGAGAGTTCTTTTTTTCCTGTTCAATACAATAAATCCATACTTTCCTACGCATCAGGACAGGACTTGTATAGATTTCTGGATTCTATCCCCAAAGACTTTCATTCACCACGTCTGGAGCAGCGTCTGAGGACTTACATTTCTAAATGCTAACTCTGAGGCCCATATCATGTGACTCGGTACTCTAGATGGCGGATCATATGCTGCTTACCTGGTTTGCTATTACTTTAAACCTTTTATTAAGATAGCTCACTTGTTAGCACAAGAGGTCTCCTAGCTACACCTACACCCTGAGGCTGACTTCTACCCACTAATGTGCCATTTCTTCACACGACGGAGCCAGCAACGCCATACACCCAATATGATACACCCACGATCCCGGTCCAAACGGACCTACCACGCACACGCATTCTTGATTATCACTTGTGGCAGCCCTCCTGAACAAGCGAGAAGTTTGCATTCAGCTCTGACTTCCCTCCATTCCCGTTGTCCTTGACCCTCGTACAATGGCGACAGATAGACTCTTATAAAGCATATCCCCCCTAAACATTCTTGTTTTCTCTGGTTTGTCTTGTCTGTTGCATCACAGACACATCTAAACTGGACACCCCCCTCACTTTAGTTCTCATCTGTGGCGATCTAAAGTCTATCTTTCTAAAGCTCAGGTTTTATCATTCCACTAGCCTTTAAAAAAAAATAGGTTCTGATGGTGCCGTAGTGCCTATGATAGCAAGATATGATGTCTTTGCGTGACATTTGGATGATGTTGCCCCTTCACATCAACTTGTCACTCCTGTATCTGTTTCTAGGTACAGGGTTAAATGACTGCTTGCTGTGTCCCAAAGCCACCATGTGCAGCTCATGTGTGTCTCTGCCCCTGCTGGCATCCCTGTTTCTGTTTCCCCACCCCGACTCACCCTCCTGCTCTTACCCGGGAGATCTAACTCCCCATAGCACTAATTGCCTTCCTTTTGTCTCTTATGCCATTTTGTTTGCTACCTTGTAGAGTTCTTTCCACCTTGAATTCTGAGACTTTGGATATAAGATAGACCATTTCCTCTGGCTGGAGACGCCCTGAAGTCTTGAAGTGTTTATCGGTCATATCTAAAACCTTAGTAATTCACAGTCCTTAGCACCGGGAAAAGCTGGAGAGAGTCTAAATGAAGCCCTCAACCAGAGGAACTTCATTTTTTTTTCATTTTTTTTCAACCACAGAAGCAGATGAACTTCATAAAGCAGAAGGGCAGATCGCCTGAGACTGCGCTCTCCAGCCTCTGGCTAGAACTGTGCGTCTCCGTTTCCCAGCATGGCCAGAGCGAAGGGACTTGCTTGAAGGATGCTGATATGTCCTCATGAAGATGCTAATGGCAGTTCTCAATTAGTAAAACAGGGAAATTTGCTAAAACCCTAAAATCTGATGAGATCAAACCCCTGCTTTTTGGTAGAGCCAGGGGGTTCTATCTCTGGCACACCCACAAGTCTACACGGAGTCCACCCCAGCATCCATTTATATTCTGAAAGTGACTTAACCTGTTGGTGCCTCTGTCTTTTTTTTTTTTTTAAATTGATGTAATGGTCTCTACCTAAGAGGCTTTTGAAATTGTTCCTCAAGCAGACAGCCTGCATTAGTCTCTCCCATTCTTATTGGAAAAAAAAATTCTACATTTAAAAACGAATCGTACACTATATCATTAAAGAGTCACCAATTTTAATGTTGACTTCTGTGTAAAACAATTTCAGGGAGCTGTAGTCTAAAGATCCAGAGATTAAAACGGCGTGTGTGTGTGTGTGTGTGTGTGTGTGTGTGTGTGTGTGTGTGTATGTATGTTTGTGGTATGTGTTTACGGTGTGTGTAACTGGTAGATGAAAAACTGTTTAGAAGAACCCTCATCGTGCAAACTAACTTCTGATCATATAGAAAAAGTCTCCATCCATGGTACACATAGAAGATGGCAATCTGCCCTGATCACATTCTTAAAAATGGACGCAAGAGTGAACATGTGACTGCTAAAATTTGTGTTGGTTGAACCCAGTTTTTCTCCTTGTTAATAAAATCTATCTCTGTATGTCCACAAAAAATATTAAATTTAAATTGAAACTGGGAGAGAAAAAAGATTAATTTGACACCAAAATCTAAGGTTGTTCAAACTCCTTGATCCACCCACACAGTTATTATTCAAAATACTTTTGTATTAGAATTTATTTTTACTCTGCATCGAGAAATTATTCATCTGTTCTTTTAACATTCCTGGGTCTTGGGGAAGATAATTCCAAAATTCTCTCCTCACTTTATGCCCCTGAAACTTGAGATTCTGAAGGGACTGTGAGCCACCAAGAGGTTAAATGGATTTCTCAGGACCACACACCAAGTCAGGGTCAGAGCTGGGGTTAAACGAGGCAAGTTTCTCTGGTTCCTCTCTAAGTGCTCCCTTCTATTTATTTAGGTGTAGTGACTGTGCCAGTCAGCCGTGAGCAGGGTTTCATGGTGTGACAATAAGATCTTAGAGGATGACCTTTTAAGAAAGCATTTTGTGCCCTTTGTTTAAACGAACACAGATATTCTCAACAACAATCTTGGCCTCCATTTGCTTGGCTTTGGACATCTGTATTTTTTAACCTCACAGGTAACAGCCTCGGGACATGCTGGCATCATGATTGACAGTTCAGCAGGAAAGCTGCAGCGGGTCTTCTACATCCAACCCTAGAAAATAAGGAGGTCATGTTGAGTCACAGTCACGGGAGACCGAGTTTGAAAATATGAAACAACTAAACCATGGTTTCCACCAGCTCCAGAAACAAGCCAGCAACTGAGCAGGTCGCCTGTGACCTGTGAAACCTCATTATGAATGTCATCTGTGTGAATGGCTCATACAGAGCCCGTGTCACAAACCTGCTGAGAGAGAGCGGAATGCTGTGCTCTTGGTCAGAGTGTGGTACACTCTTGTCTGCTAAGATGTTTTAACAGACTGTTTATAATACATGGATATGATTAAAATTTACTTTTAAAGTTTTCTTTGGTTTTTTTTTTTTTTTGGTTCTTTTTTTTCGGAGCTGGGGACCGAACCCAGGGCCTTGCGCTTCCTAGGCAAGCGCTCTACCACTGAACTAAATCCCAACCCCAAGTTTTCTTTGTTTTGATGCCTTCATCTTTAATTTTTCCATCAGTTTCAGGAGTCCTGTGAAAGCGTCTGTGCGACATTATCAATCAGGTTTTATATTTTATTATTTGATTTATTTTTACTTTCGCCCTGAAATAAGAGGGGGTTGTTAACGTGGCCGCATAACGTTGTAGTTCAAACAATGACTGTGAGAGGCACTATGTTAAGTTAAAAACTTTTAGTCTGTTTTCTACTTAATAAAAACTCATTTCTCCTTGTGCCATAAATGCATGATGCTGTCATGTGTTAAGCTATAAGTAGTGTAGGTCTTCTTGAATGGGTTGCTTTGACCCTCTCCTCTTCCTTCTGTCACTTCATTGATAATTTACCAGACATTTGATAAGAATAGGAAGTACTTGACAGGACATCTTGCTTCTCACAGTGGTGGCTCTGCATTCGTCATCCTGTCCTTATCAGTCTCTGTTTCCTGCTGCCTCCCCTGAAGATTCCAAGAGAGAAATATTACGGCAATGCCTCTAAATGTTAAAGATTTATGTATCTACGAATGCTTCTACTTTTGTTTACATCATTGATTCACAGAATCACAGCACAATATTTGTGTTTTAGGACGTGTTAAATCTCAACACACACACACACACACACATCAAGGCTAAGCTTAAGTATTATATAGGACACATATTACTATTTGATTTTTTTCTTTTACATTTCCATCCAAATTAAGAGGGAGTTGTTAACATGGCTACATAATATTGTGCTCCGAATAGACCATGAGAGGCACTATGTTAAATATGTTTAAAACCGTTAGTCTATTTTCTAGTTAATAAAACCCCCTTTTTCCTTGTGTTATAAATGCATGATACTCTCACGTGTCACACACACACACACACACACACACACACACACACACACACACACACAACTTAGGTTTAGCCTTAAAATGAGAAGACCCAACAATACTCCCAACAGATAGGAAGAAAGCTAGAAAATGTGTCAAAGCTAGTAAGTAGCAGGATAAGTAAGTATCATGATAATACTTTTTGCAGTAATATTTCTGCCTTCTGAGCTGTAAAATATTAGCATGCACCCAGTTTCCTGATCTGAACAGAGAAGATGCTGTACAGCCCGTGGGACCTCTGGTGGCTGACATGAAGACAGTGCCCATGGCAGCTTCTGACACAGAGGGAACAGTTGCTCTGTGTTGATAGAGCTTTAGCAGTTTTGCCAGCTTAGAGTGAAAAGCACTAATGTGTAGGTCAAAGTTTTATTTGGAAGGACTAAGGTCTAAAATATTAGCTTTAATGGAAGGGTGACATCACCATAGTTGTAAATAAGTATGATTTAATTGACTCATTAGTGGGCAGTTAATCCAAAGACCTTTGAGACATTGCTGGGGATCCCTCTTGGTCTGAGTAATGTCTGAACTCGTGGTGGTTATTCACAGAGAGGCTGTGAAGGCAGATAGCAGTATTTAAAATCAAAGGTTCAGCTTACTAGCTCTTTCAACTTGGGCAGATTCCTGTACACTTTGAGGCCAACGTGCTGTGTGACAGCAATGTAGTCGAGTCCTCTGAGAATCTGTGAGACAGAGAAGCCCTAACCACAGGAGCTCAACAGGAAGCCCAGCAGAGCAAGAGGCCACTAAAATGTCACTGGCAGGCAGAGGGCACTGGTCTCCAAAGACTTTTCCTGGAGAAGTTGATTCTTTTGTTTTTGGAAGCAGTGAAGTCCACATATACCACAAACCTTTAGACCTTGTCTGGCATTGTTCTAGAATAATCCAGAGTGTGGTTATTGATGCTGTTTCTGCTAACCCTGCCTTAAGATGTGGCGCGGCAGTTAATCGAAAATAGCATTCACTTGAGAGATTGGTAGAGCAATTCAGGACAGCTGACCTCCTCCACATCCAGGAACTGGAAAGCTTCCCAGCCTTGGCTTGCATTCCTCAGGATCAATGAGGGAGAGTTGTCCATCCAAGAAACATGCTGTGTCTAACAAGAGCAAAGCAAAATGATTACGGTGAGCCCATGGATCTTCAAATCCACACGAAGGACGTGTTTATTTTAGTGAGAGCCACTCTGACTAATACAAATGGATTTGTAGGACTCTATGTTTGTAGGGAAACTAATTTTTCTCCCTAACCGATGACATCATTTGCCTAAGAAGGTGCTTGGAATCTCTTGAGCTGTCTTTCCTCACCCCCACCCCATCTTATCAATCTTCCACACCCATTTGGAACATTGACAGGGGCCAGGAGGGGGAAAGTGCTAAGAGTGGATGTTGGGGATTCCTCTGGTGTAAAAAGAAGTAAGAATTACAGAAAATAGTAACATGTATCAGTTTTAAACAATCAGTTCATGCTGCTCTGTAAAAGCCTGGGACCCCCTTAGGAAATATTGTATAATTGTTATCCCCCTACATACTTAACTGAAAGGAAGATATATTTCTATGCACATGGATATAGTATGTATTTAAAGTGAACATTGAAGTATAAGTTTTCAATCAACTGTAATCAGAAGATGTAGGAACAATACTGCCACTCTAAAAAGCCACTTCTCAGGCTGGGAAGGTAGCTGAGTGGTGAGTTGCTAACCCAGCATGGAGACGGCCCTGTGTTCAGTCCTCAGCACAAGAGGACAGCCAGATCTCCCTAGGATACGCAGAGACAGCTTTGTGCAGACTATCGGGCATGTCGTTCTGTTTCGGCTCCCAGATTTAGAAACTAGCTTTCCTTCTGGAATCTTCGGAGCAGAGCAGATTTGCTCTACTGATGATTTATTGGCAGCCTTGAGCTGATGTCGCAATGTCGTTAACTAAGAAAACGTGAAAAGCAGCCATAGGGGCAGCCGTTCCCAAGATGTTGCCAAAAGTAAAAGCTGGTGTCGTGCTCATCCAAAAAAAAAAAAAAACGTACTTTTTAAAGAAAATTCTGCCATGTTTAAACACCCTGCACAGCAGTGACTAGACATGGAATGACGCTGCCTGTAAGTATTAGGATAGACTCAACACTTGTCGAACTGTGTATGGTAGGTTTCACAAACCATCTGGGATTGCTTTCCCATGACGTCACTGTTCTTCATGATTTCTGTACCTCAGCAAGCGTGTTCAGTGGCTCTAGAAGTTCCTAAAGTCGAAGATGACATCTGCCTACATAGGAGCTCGTTTTCCCTTCTCCTTGCTATCGTATGCTAAACCTGCCAAGAACAGAGGAATCGCTCACATTTAAAAACCCCGAGAAAGGACAAGCCACAGCTTCATGATTGGGAGCCCATATAGGATCTGCAAGTTCAGTTTGCAGTACTCATGTCATGTCAGGAGGCTCACCACTGCTCATCAGACCAGTTCTGGAGGGAGCCCATATCTCTAGCATTCACAAGTGCCTGTGTGAATGGGCACACACACTGTGCACGCATGCTCGAACACACAAAATCATCACCACCATCACCGTCATCATCATCAACCTTAAGTAAAAGCTAGTGGAGATGGTTTACAGCGTGTGTGCTGCTTCACATCTCTCTGACACAGCACCCCTGTTGCTTCCTTTGCGCCCACAGACTCCCCTTACCTCTAACACCGATTTCCCCCCCTCTAGAAGACACAAAATCATTGCAATTTCATATGAGGACATTTGCTGCTGGTGAAGGTGGGGGATCTAACTCTGTAGTGTGAAGGGCTACTATTTGACTTTCACTGGCATGCTAAGTGTGGGTCTCTACCGAGCACAAAATAAGGTAGAAACATTTTTACATGGCAGTCGATATAAATCAAAAAGACATTTTGGATATCTCTGTGATGGTTTATATGGCCACCTTGATAGACTCCAAGATCTCCTTGGGAATGCTTTAAAATTTTCTCAGGAGCTCTTGGGAGTGCCTGCCATCTCACTACTGGGTGGGGGGTTCAGTATAGAGCTAAGACACTGCCTGGGGCTTGCTGGCTAGTCAGTTTGGCCAAATTAGTAAGATTCAAGGAGAGACCCTGTCTCAAAAAAATAGGGTGGAGAGCGATTGAAAAAAATGTCTCTGGCTTACACTCATACTTCTCTCTTTCCCTTCCTTTCTCCCTCCTTCCCTCTCCCCTCTCTCTCTCTGTATATGTGTCTGTCTTTCTCTCTGTCTCTCTCTCTCTGTCTCTCTCTCTGTCTCTGTCTCTCTCTCTCTCTCTCTCTCTCTCACACACACACACACACACACGATGGGGAAAGGGAGATAGACAGACAGAGGCAGAAACAGACAGAAGCATCTTTTGACACGCCCACCAAAATGGCCCCCACTTAGCTCCTCCCCTCACAGCTTTCTATAGCTCTGTAAAGCAGCACTCCCTGCTCCTGTCTAATCAGCCCCTTTCTCCATCCTCACTCTGACACCAGACCATGACCTTACAAACAGAGATCTCTTTTTCTTTACTATTTCCTCAGGACCAGGAGCAATATGCTTTACTATTAATTTTTGCTGAGTGAACATGCAGATAGACAGATATTTATGGAGAATATGAAGAGTCCTCTTGACGCTAAGCAGTCAGTGACTGAAGTGTGACCTTGGATTCTGTGAGGCCACCAGTGGTCTGTGCTCTCAAATGACAACATGGGACTCCTTTTATGGGCTCTGCCTTGAGGAGACTTCCTAGACATGTATCAAGGAGCATTATGGGAGGAGCCCTACAAAAGTGACCGCAATAACAAGACTGAGACTGAGTATAGTTTTCTTTAAAGAAACATCCTTCCTGTAGAAACATTTCTTATACAGCCATCTATACCAACAAAAAGAACTTCTCCAAAGCAGCTGGTTTGTCTTTCCCAATGTTGAAACTCGCAAAACCAATTCTGCTTCCGTGTTTTACTTGTTCGCAGAGACCAACGACAGCCACACCATAGGGAATACACACAATACACTCTGTGTGTTAAAGCTATAAAGATTCTGTCTCTTCTCCAACCCTCATTTTACGCCACGTCTCCAGTCTACTGCCTGCCCATTTTCTCTCTCAATTCTTATTTTTCGCTTGCTTCTGCTGTATGATTCTTTGTAATCATATTGTTTGGAGCAGGCGAGGTGGAAATATGTCTTTAAATGATATCCCCATAGGCGCTGTGTTATTTTTGGATCTTATATTTACACTATGTAGGTGGAGCCCTGAGTGACACAGAGCCCTTGGGACACAAACAGGTGCACCGTAAAGATAAATTGGAAAACGTCCCCTTTCAGTGACTTGTTTTTTGGCTCAAGTATTTAAGATGCACCATATGCTTGGAAAAAAATCATCTTCCTAAGAAAAACATTAAAGTTACTTTCTGGCCATTGAAGCAAGTGAAAGCAAAATTCAGACTGCTTTGAAGGACGGGCCTGTGGTGCAGGGGCATAAACACAGGCCCAGATGGCAGATGTTTCCGCACAGCAATGGGAAGAAATACTCATCTTTCTTTATTTACACTTTGCAGCAAATATTTTGCAAAGAGAAAGCAAAGAATGTTGATGTTTCACCAGTGAAGCTTCAAGCATAACAAGGTCCCCAGCTCCAAAGCGTCAGGATTTGCTGCAGCATCCTTCTGGGCACCATGCAGCAAACATCTGGCAATGTTCAAAATTATAGTTCAGAATTATAGTTTGTGGGGCCATCAAAGAAGGGGCAAGGTCCTGAAATGCACATCCACTTCTAGAGTTTTCTCTGTATTTTAAATGTCTACATCAAGTCATCAGTATGCTAGTGTTTAAACTGGAGAAAAGGAATTGTGTAAACTTACACACACATACACACATGGACATACATACAATGCCACCATCCACCCCTACACACCCCACTCCCACACACAGATACACCATACACAATCCCCCCATACAATCACTTACACCTCCACATATCCATTTACCCCAGCCTACACACACACACACACACACACACACACACACACACATTTATACACACATTCACAAATATTCACACATATACTCTTTCTCACACACAAATACACGGCACACTCAAACACACATAAATACATTCAGTCATACACACAAACATCCACACATACCCTTAACATCCCTATATCCCCCTAAAACTCCAATAACTCACATACATACACTCTCATACACACAAAGACACACATATATGTATAAATACACACATAGACACAGACACAGACACAGACACACACACACACATATATATATATATACATATATATATAGATATATATGCATGTATACACATGCATGTGTACACCCACTCTTAGGGGCACCAGATTTTCTGCCAACTAAGTGCTTACATTTTCTTTCTCTTTTTAGATCATATAACTGCCACCCTGGATATTTATTTGGTAGTGGGAAATGTTCTTCGTGGGGAGAACACTAGTCTGAAAGGAGAAGGCCAGTCTAACTTCTTATTTCTGACTTTCCTCTATAAATCAAAGAAAGAGACCGTAAACCATGTGCTTCGTAAAACATCGAAGACAGACCGGGCTGGGTGTGGCCACCAGTACAAGCTCCACCCTGCCTGCCAGAAGACGACTGGCATTTAAGATAGTAAACACAAGTAGGCTTGGGGAGACCAAGGGAGGGTGGGCACTCACAGCCACGTTCTCCGGCATGCACTTGGCCAGCATGGGAAGGCAGCCTGATGGCGTTCCACATACAGTTAACGACAGGGCTGGATATGATTTCACCCTTCGGGATGGATGGTCATTCTACATTACCTTCTCAGATGCTGCAGCTTTTTGTCCCTGAAAGCTTACTTTCTTCTTCTACATCGAAAACTTGGGGAATTTAGCAAATGGCCAAAGAAAAAGTGAGGGATGAGGCTGTCAAAAACCAACTCGTCAAACTGGAGCCTTACGATTCAGATGAGATCAAAGGAACTGAGTGAGTGGTAAGAGGAACAGAGTTTACTCCAGGCATGTGGGAAGATTAGAAAAGATTCTCCGGGACACTAAAATTTCTTCACGGCTTCCTGGTGAGAAGGTATTCCTGGTCTCAGGCATAAGGACACTGACCTCTTGGAAACATTACAGAACTGTGAACCAGGCCCAGTAGAAGTCTTAGCAGAGGGCATTGGGGTGTTGAAAACAACTGGAAGAGAAAAGATGTTGGAATGTGGTTGTGTGCTTATTATATAATACTTAGCCTCCCTGGGGGAGAGCTAACCAGTATAGCCACAGAGAAATTAAGCCTTTCCTACTATTTTACTTTTCCAATATGTGATTGGGGACAGTTTTGTTTTTTTAGAAATTCATGCTGCCCTATCCTTCTTTTATGAGGGAGTCAGCCATGATGGCAATACCAACCCTTCATATCTATCACCTATCATCTTACTTGATTATTCTCTTCCCGAAATTATGGCTTTTCAAGTAGACAATGAACCAGGCAAACACAAGCTACAGCAGAGTCAACTGATTCATGAGGGGTCAAATGCAGCAGCTCCTTCACTCAATATCAACTAACTCTAGCCACAGCCACAAGCCAGGGGAAGCCAGGCAACACAGATACACGACCCCATCCAGCATTTAGTTTCCGTGTTAGACGTTACATAGATTTTGTTGAAATACCATTAAATATAGGGTGATGGTATAGTCATGACTGCAATTTGCAGTCTTTTAAATAGGGAAGAAATTATGCACATGTCAAATTCAAATGTCAAATTCAAATGCTATTGATTTTGTCCTAGACAAACTTCGGTACTAAGAGTATTAGTACCTCCTGAATCACAGGAAGCAGAAGGGAAGGCAGTGGCAATCTAATCCAAGTCTTAGTCTTTGTGTCAGATCTGACCTGATGCCTTCTGGGACATCATGAAGGGCATGGTGTCATGGAATACCATTGTGTTGTAAGATGGGACTGGTGCTTTACAACTTTTTCCTATGGAACTCCTGATTTATTCTAAGAAAATTGGAAAATTAGTGGTAGTATGGATTACATCCATTCTGCCATTCATACTACTACTTTCATTCAATACATTTCAATACATTCAAGTGCTACTTGGGTGTACATTGTTACTATTATATGGTTGGAGCTTTGTAACAATGTAACAATGCATTATTTATTGTCAAAACTAGACAACCTTTGTCAACGTCACCGTAAGGAATATGGCTTAACCTTCATTTTTAAACCTACATTCTCGATTTCCTTTCATAAAAGTTCATGAATTCTACAGCAAGTTAACTTTATATTGGGTGACCCAGGCTTCCTAAATGGAATTGGAAGTTTGGGATTCGTCTGGTTTTGCCTCCCATCTTGTTGTCCTCATGCAGGGCAACTCCAGCTTCTGTTATTGCAATTCCTCTGCACTGAGGTGACCACGCTACTGCCTGCTCAGCCTAAAGGGCCATTGTTTAGAAATGACCATCGCAGAGGAGGAAACGCACAGCCAGGAGCAATGCTGACATACTTGGGCCCTGGCCAAAACATTTCCCCCCTCTTCATCTACAACATCTTTGTGATCAGAAAGTGAACTGGGAGAGGCAGACCCTTTGGAACTCAGGAATAGATTTGGCAGTCGAAGCCACAAGGAATTTTCTGCTTTTTATAGAATTGTTTTAATGCTTTAATAGAAAAGAAGCACTCTGTTTATATTGGGAGGGTTTCAAACACTTTTGTTTCATGGGCTTTTTATTGTGTTTGGAAAGCAATAACCCTCTCCCTGGGGTCACTTTTATGGGCGACAGAACTTCAGCTGATTCTGCGCAGGGATTGCTAACACTGTCTTTATTTGAAAAGGTGAAGTGTTTCACCAAAGTTTAATTTTGTTTCTATGATTAGAATTTCAGAATTTTAAAAATCGAAGGTAATGCTACTTCATTTTGCATTTATGTAACAAGGATCCAATGCAGAATACTTCATTCAGACAGAATGAGAGGGCCTGAAGCAGCTCTCTGGAATGCTGATTTCCCTGCTAACCCATCTCACCCCCTGCTCACCATCTGGCTTATCTCGTGCCCCCTCCAACAAAGGCTGTGAGACACTAAGTGGGGTCACACACATTACCTGCCCCTATCCTTCAGGGCACGTCCTCTCCAAAACTGACTTGACCGTTCTTCCCTGCAAAGAGTTTCAACTCAAAACAAAGGGAACGTAGACGAACTTAATCGTAGCGTATCAACTAATATTCTCTGACCTCACTTATAATTCTTCTATGCACTTCTTTTTAAACAAAGCTTTGGCAAAGTACTAAGTCCTCATGCAGAAGTCCAGTGTCTAGTTTCTTCTCTCCAAGGACATTTCTGTGCTTTCCCACTTCCCTGGAGACCTATATTTCCAGTCAAGCCTTTGCTGGTTCCCTGGGTGAAATAACATTCTGCCACAAATCCCCCTTCTGACACCTTCCCTCTTGTGTCCCCTTCTCTATGAGCCTCTGACCCTTCCTCTTCTCTCCAAAGATGTAAGTTTACAACATGCCAAACATCCTCAAGGCAAACCTCAGTTTATTTACGTTTGTGTTTTCAGGGCATGATGTGTAGATTTCTGAACTAAAGCAAGAAATATTAAATCTGCTTTTAAGACTGAGGGATTATACAGCGTATTAGTTAAGAGGGTAAACTCTAGGCTAAGGCATCTGAATTAAAACTCTGCTCCTTTAGTGCCCTGTTTTTGTTGAAGGTACTTGGGCTTTTTGTCATTAACTTTTTTTCATGCATCTAACAGGAATCATCCTAATGGCCACTTCTGGCTGTGTTGAAGTTAATGTTTAGCTAAAATAGTGCTGTGCCTCTAGTGAATGCTAGCATCACTAACACACTGCCATAACCCGTCACCATTGTCATCGTCACCTTTGCTGCACAAAGCAACAAGTCTTTCCTACATAACTTATTGAGCTGTGAGTAGCCACTAAAAGGAGCCATTTCCAAACAGCCTCGGTCCATGTACATGGAAAGCAAGTTAAATTCCTGAGTAATCTAGTCAACAAATATTTTCAATATGAAAAACAAAGCGCAGTAGATTATTCTCAGAAAGAGAGAACACAAGGATAAACAAAGAGCCGTGTCTTCGAGCTCCCAATGTAATGGAAAATACAGACACAAGTGCTCAGAAGAATAACACTTCGGAAACCAAATGGGGACCACCCAGATGAAAAAGGGAAAGGCTATTTATTTAGACGTGCTATAGCAAGGGAGTCAGGCAAAGAGTGGGAAAGCTGTGCGTTGAGAAGAGGGATGGCTGAAGTGTGCCTCAGTAAAGACTGTGGGTGTGAAAAGCCACACCAAAGTGATACGGCAGCAATGAATATGCCGTGTGGTTGTTCATGTATGTGCGTGTGTGTGCTTGTGCCTGTGCGCATGCGTGTGCATGTGTATGTGTGTGTGCGTGTACCTAGGCTTCTCTGGTTGAGCACAAATTGGAAGTAGGAATAAGACAGCTGCCAGTTATTCTTAGTCTAGGTGTATTTGGGGTTACTACAGGGACTGCTGCATGACTTTTAGCACCAAAACCAGAAATAGCTGTCTGAATTCTTACAAGTCAGTCTTGGAGACCCTATACTGACTACGTACATCTAGATAATGGGTTGGTTTCCTGCTGTTTGCTACAGGTGAAGGCTTCCAGTCCTATTTTTAATCCTCCTAACCTTTGTACAGTATTCAGTTTCTTCCCTAACAGGGAGGATCGCGAACCTGAAAATCAAGGTAAATTCAGCTTGGGTACATTATCTCCTGATCTTTCTGAAGGTAGCTTTCAAAAGGGACTTAAAATTCCAGAAGCCTATATTTCTGCCAGTTTCTACTGCACTTTCCCCCAGCTCCATTCTGCATCATGCACACAGCCCAGAGAAAGGATGATAAGAAAGATTCCTCTGTTGCTTTGTTCCAAATTAAAGTTCAGTTATAATCATACAAACCTCAGTGTCTCCATCTCCTCATCTGTGAAGGAAGCCATGACATCTTGTAGTGCGGGCTGGGCTGCAAAGATTGACAGATGATACTACTTCATGATAGCAAGTGTCCAGTAACTGTTAAAGTCTATAATTGTTCTGCCTTTATATCACAAAACACCTCCACACAGGAAAGGATCCTTCTAGAATTCCCACTGATCTTCTGCAGCCTTCCCCTTATTCTCCAGGAGAGTTGGCCATATGAAAAGACTTCGGATGTGTACCCTGAAGAGCAGATCACTTGGAGTGTGTGCTTCCTTAACACATCTGTACTCAAAGAGCTCTCCAGCTGCTTGTGGTCCAGAACTGGTCCAATCCTCAGGTTCTGTCCCAGGGCCCTCTCTCCTTCCTCTACCTCTAACCTCAGATCTGTATGTGCATTCACTTCTTTTCCAGAAATAATAGGTTCCTCCATTTCATCAGATGAGTTATACACAAGAACTAAAGACAATTCTTTCACAAAGAGGAAACATATCATAAAAAACGAGGATATCCTTTAAACAGCAACAGGAAGATCTCATTATCTGAACATAAAACACTCATAAGAGAAATTGTTAACACAATTAATTAATGTGAAACTAGAAATCTCATAATTTAAACTCCTGATGCTACATCCACACATCATCATCATCATCATCCTCTCTCTCTCTCTCTCTCTCTCTCTCTCTCTCTCTCTCTCTCTCTCTCTCTCTCTCTCGTGCAAATGTGTAACCAGAATGTGAGAGGCTAAAGTAGGGCAATGCTCATTCCAGGAAGTCCTGACTACCCAGGTAGCTCTTGACTCAACAACACTTCTTACCAATGGAAGCTGTAACAGACATAACTGAAGTCTAACAAAATATTAATTAATAAGGCATTGATTATAAGATCTAGAATTTGGATAAGTCATTTATCTAAAGGAAAGGAATATTATTAAATATTTGTGTAGAATCTGAAGAGGAGCAAGTGTAGCAGAGGAAGAGGAAGAAATTAACATAGAGTGTGAAATATACAGGACGAGATAGAAGATGTGTATGACGGTTTGAATATGGTTGGCCCAGTGAGTGGCACTATTAGGAGGTGTAGCCTTGTTGGATTAGCTGTGGGCATGGGCTTTAAGACCCTCCTCCTAGCTGCCTGGAAGCCAGTTTTCTGCTAGCTGCGTTCAGAGCAAGAGGTGGAAATCTCAGCTCCTCCAGCACCGTGTCTGTCTGGACACTGCCATGCTCCTACCTTGATGATAATGGCCTGAACCTCTGAATCAGTAAGCCAGACCCAATTAAATGTTCCCTTTAAAAGAGTTGCCTTGGCTATGGTATCTGTTCACAGTGGTAAAACCCTAACTAAGACAATGAAAATGATAGAAATTTTATACAAACCCAAGAGAATTTGTTTCCCTTTCCTATTTGTTTATGTATATCTTGTATGCGTTTGGGGGGATGGGTACATGTGTGCATGGCACATATGTGGAATCCGGAGCACAACTTGGTTGGTTCTTCTACATGGAGATAAAACTCAGTTCCTCAAGCTCGTGTGGTCACTGTTTTTACCTATTAAGGCGTCTTATGAGCCCCCAAAAGAATTTTAAAGCAAACAAAATCAAAGTAAAATAAGAAACGCAAAGTAGCTTGCACAGACTAGATAAAAGAAGAAGATATAAATTAAGACCATAGAGATGCACTTATAAGCACCAGCTGTTCTTCTATAGGTCCTGAGTTCAATTCCCAGCACTCACTTGGTGACTTGCAACCATCTATAGTGAAATCTGATGCCCCTTTCTGATGTACATGCAGGCAAACCACTCATATACATAAGCAAATAAACCTAAAAAGAATAAAGTATAAAATATAAATATTAGAAAAAATAGAAAACATTTACAAATATGGTAATCATCAGCTAAGTACACAAACGTATGAGAATGCCATTATTACAAAGAACACACTTCTAAAAAGAACTCATGCAAAAATAGAAAACTATATCTTAAATTATCAAAAATGGAATAGAAAACATTAAAATAGAAATCTCGAGACAAGCAAGTGGTAAGAATTCAAAGTTACACCTCAGACATTTTCACAGGTGCAAAAGAGACAAATAACTTGGGGCCATCCATTTAAACCACTGAAGAGACAAAAATTACTTTTATTTATTTATTTCTTAAATTTTACTTTTCTTGGATACTTTATGTATTTACATTTCAAATGTTATCCCCTTTTCCTCCTCTCCTATACCCCCTTTCGCTGCTTCTATGAGGATGCTCCCACTCCTACCCACACACTCCAACCTCAATGCCCTGGCATTACCCTACATCAGGGAAACAAGCCTTCACAGGACCAAGGGCTTCTCCTCCTATTGATGCTGGACAATGTCAACCTCTGCTACATATGTGGCTGGAGTAATGGGTCCCTCCATGTGTACTCACTAGTTGGTAGTAGTTTACTCTCTGGGAGCCCTGGTGGGGTCTGGTCGGTTGATATTGTTGTTCTTCCTATAGTGTTGCAAACCCCTTCAGCTCCTTCAGTGTTTTCTCTAACTCTTCCATTGGAGCCCCCTTGTTCAGACTGATGGTTAGCTACAACCATCCTCATCTGTATCAGTAGGGCTCTGACAGATCCTCTCAGGAGAAACCCATGTCTGGCTTCTGTCGGCAAGCACTTCTTGGCATCAGCATATGGGATGGGGCAGTCTGTGGATGACCTTTTCTTCAGTCCCTGCTCCACTCTTCATCCCTGCATTTCCTGCAATGACTATTATGTTCTCCCTTCTAAAAAGGACTGAAGCATTCACATTTTGGTCTTCCTTCTTGGGCTTCATATGATCTGTGAATTTTTCTTAGGTATTCCAAGTTTTGGGCTAATATCCACTTATCAGTGAGTGCATGCCACATGTGTTCTTTTGTGGCTGGGTTAGCTCACTCAGGATGATATTTCCTAGTTCCATTCATTTGCCTAAGAATTTCAAGTAGTCATTGTTTTTAATAGCTGAGTAGTATTCCATTGTGTAAATGTACCACATTTATTATATTCATTCCTCTGTTGTGGGACATCTGGGTTCTTTCGAGCTTCTGGCTATTATAAATAAGACTGCTATGAACATAGTGGAGCATGTGTTCTTGTTATATGTTGGAGCATCTTTTGGGTATATGCCCAGGAGTGGTATAGCTGGGTCCTCGGGTATGTCCAATTTTATAGTGGTATAGCTATGTCCAATTTTCTGAGGAACTGCCAAACTGATTTCCAGAGTGATTATACCAGCTTACAATCTTACCAACAGTGGAGGAGTGTTCTTCTTTCTCCACATCCTTGCCAACATCTACTGTCACCTAAGCTTTTGATCTTAGCCATTCTTACTGGTGTGAGGTGGTATCTTAGGGTTGTTTTGATTTGCATTTCCCTGATGACCAAGAACATTGAACATTTCTTTGGGTACTTCTCAGCCATTCTGTAATCCTCGGTTGAGAATTCTTTGCTTAGCTCTGTACCCCATTTTTAATAGGATTATTTGATTCTCTGGAGTTTAACTTCTTGAATTCTATGTATATATTAGATATTAGATCTCTATAAGATGTGGGATTGGTAAGAGCTTTTCCCAATCTGTTGGTTGCTGTTTTGTCCTAACGACAGTGTCCTTTGCCTTACAGAAGCTTTGCAATTTTATGAGGTCCCGTTTGTTGATTCTTGATCTTAGAGCATAAGCCATTGGTGTTCTGTTCAGGAAATTTTCTCCTGTGCCCATGTGTTCCAGATGCTTCCCTAGTTTTTCTTCTATTAGTTTGAGTGTGTCTTGTTTGATGTGGAGGTCCTTGATCCACTTGAACTTGAGCTTTGTACAAGGAGATAATGTTCTACATGCTGACCTTCAATTGAACCAGCACCATTTGTTGAAAGTGCTATCTTTTTTTCCATTGGATGGTTTTAGCTCCTTTGTCAAAGATCAAGTGACCATAGGTGAGTGGGTTCATTTCTGGGTCCTCAACCATCTGAAATGGACAAAATTTCTTCAGATTAATCTTGAACCTTACAAGATTTATTATTTGGTATTATATAATATTTTAAATAAAAAATAATACAGAGGAAGAGATCCACCAACAAAGCAAAAATATTTTTGTGTACCAATACCAAATACATATACAATCTTTAATGAAATGTAAGACTTTGCTGAAAAATTATTTTTAGAAACTTGTATATGCAAAACATCTCCTAGATCAGGAAAAGAGTCAAGTGTCTGTTTTTACTGAATGTAAAATCACTGTGTAACCCTCATGCTTTAGGGAGCATATGTCACTGTCTATGTGATGTCTTAGGGTCTCCATTGCTTTAAAGAGAAACCATGGCCAAAGCAACTCTTATAAGGACATCATTTAATCAGGAATGGCTTACAGAGGTTCAGTTCATTATCATCATGGCAGGAAGCATGGTGGCATGCCGGCAGACATAGTGCTGGAGAAGGAGCTGAGATTTCTGCATCTTGATCTGCAAGCAACCAAGAGAGATGGGCGTCCAAAGGCAGCTAGCAGGAAGCTCTTCCCTGATGAGTAGAACCTGAGTGTAGGAGGAGATCTCTAAAGCCCACCCTCCCAGTGACACTCTCTCCAACAAGGCCACACCTCCTAAAAGTACCACTCCCTGTGAGTCAAACACATTCAAACCACCACATGTGCTATCCTTTGTTTTTCCTATTTTAAATTGGGACATTTTGGTCTGAAGTTCTCTCTCTCTCTTTCTCTCCATATCTATATCTATATCTGTATCTGTATCTGTATCTGTATCTGTATCTGTATCTGTATCTGTATCTATATCTGTATCTATATCTGTATCTATATCTATATCTGTCTATCTATCTATCTATCTATCTATCTATCTATCTATCTATCTATCTAAGGAATATGAAATATATATGACTATATATTCATGGGATATATAAATAGAATATATATATATGTATATATATATATAATGTGCTACAGAAATAGTGAAGGGCTTGTATGTCAACATAAATTTCAGATAGGTCAGAGTTTTAATCTTGAAGATATAATTTTTAGAAATTCTAGAAGATGAAGATCATGAAGACCCAGAAAGACTAGTCTCACTTGGTTTCTCACATTTGCTTAATCTAAACATTTGCCTGAAGCATGGATGTGAAACAAAATACAGGACTGTTTGGGAAGAGAAAGGGTTGGTGGGGATGGGGGTTGGGAAAAGGAGTGGGGAGGTGGGAGGGTGGTCAATGAGATTAGCTCACATGATCCATGGATGCATGGGAATACTATAATGAAATTGTTATTTTGTTCAATGACTATATGCTAATCAAACTCACAAGATAGCTGCACAACTATATTTAAACAAAGATCATAAGCACTGCTACCAAAACAAAAACAAAAAACAAAAAACAAATCACAGAAAAACAGGTGAACTGGCTTTGACCTTGAAAAGACCTTCCTTGGAAATATACAAATTAAGAAAAGTATTTAAAATGATGGAGAACCAGTTCTGGGGTTAAGAGCACTTCTTGCCTTTCCAGAGGACTGGGATTCAGCTCCCAGCGCCCAGTGCAATAACTCACAACCACCTATAATTCTAGCTCCAAGGAATCAGACATCTGGATTCACTTACCCCAACCCTCTGCCACATAATTTAAAATAAAATAAACCTTAAACTGAAAAAAAAATGGAAAATCCTAAAGATGGATAATAGACAATATGCTGGTATTTTTAAATGAGGTCCAAAACTGCCACAAATAATTTTTTAAATTTTATATAAATTTATTTAAATAAGTAAGGCAAAAGATTTAGAGTTCACACGAAGTGGTGTTTTATTCTGATTATAAATAAAAGCACTACGCTGCCTACAAGTCAATAAGGAAAAGCAGCTCCCAACTGTAACTCTAGACCCTGGGAATCTGATACCTTCTGGCTGCCACAGGCATCCAGCGCACACGAAGAGCACAGACACACAAACCTCTATAAAAATGAAAACTGCCTTCATCCACAGATACTATGGAAAGCTTAGAGGCTAATAATCACACGGAAAAAAGGCCACTTTAAATTTAGCTACTTTTCACTCTGCAAAAAAAAAATTCTTTACAGCTTTGTTGAAATATAATTCTCAGGATATCCATTTCACTTGTGTAAAGTGTGTGATTGTTGGCTTTTAGCATGCTGGAAGTCATAACATGGTCACACAATTTAAAAAAAAATTACCGCCTCCCTCAAAGAAACCCTGTGTCCGTTAGCACCATGCCCCCCATTTCCTTTCTCCCATGCAGACCAGGTCTAGGCAGCCATCACTGGGATTTCTATGTCTTAGCTCTTATACCCATTCTATAGGAATTATCTATTAAGTGATCACATTTGACCCTTTGGGTCTAGCTTCTTACTTAGCAGCATGTTTGTGAAGTGTAGTCACTGGCCATGAAACAATTTTTATACCCAGTGATGCTGCATGTGTTATTTATGTCAGTTGTTTCTAGTTTTTGATGCTGTGACCATTGATGAACAGAGTTTTAGGGGCACAGGCACAGATGGGGAACCATGAGCACGTGTGCTATTTAAGGAATTGCTAGACAATCTCCAAACAGCCATTCCTGTTTTCTATTCCTGTTACGTGCATGGCTGCTCCATTTGTCTACCCAGTAGCCAGTGCTTATGTGCAAAGTGTGTAATGAGCTGAACTGTTAAAGTCAGTCAAGGAAGCACATTTCTGTAGTTCCAGGATCCTGGAGGTAGAAGACAGCTAGCTCATGACTACACACTAAGACTCATCCTCGAGAAACCAAACCAAATCAAACAATAAAGCCATTATCACTTTTTTCAGTTTGGTTGTCTTTTTATCACTGAGTTTGAAAAGTTATTTATATAATCTTTTAACAAATCCTTCGTTGGATCCATGATTTGAAAATATTTCCCCTTACTCTGAGTCATCTTTGAGTTTTTAAAATAGTTTCCTTTACACATGCAACTTTTAATTTTGGTGAAGTCTACTTTGTATTTTTTAATACTATTTTTAATTATGTGTCAAGTTGGAGTTTTCTACCTCAAGCTCATAAAGGTTTGGTTATAAAGAGTTTCATAGTTTTGGCTTTAATCAATTTTTATTTGATTTTTGTGTAAATACTTTCGAGAAACCCAGTTTCCTTCTTTACATGAAAAGCCAGCTGCTCTCGTATGACTGGTGAGAAAACAATTCTCTATCAACTGTGTTACCATGAATTCCATTGCAAAAAAAAAAAAAAAAAAAAAAAAACCAACTGAGCCTACGTTTTGGCTCTAAATCCTCATTCCTTAATCCAGGGTATTTGCCATAAATTTGAAGCCGGAGTTTTCATTTCCCAACTTTACTTTTTTATTTAAGGATTTTTTAAAAAAAATCTTGTTACTTTGGATGTGTATATTTCTATACAACGTTTTTTTTTTAGTGAGCTAGTGAATTCCTAAAAAGAATCCAGTTGAGATTTTGAGAGTTACTGTAGTTAACACATAGATCAGTAATGAGATCTTCTATGTTAAACTGGATTAAATCTTCTGATCAATTAACAGAAGATGTTGTTATTTAAGTCTTTTGTTTCTTTCAGTGGTATTTTGAGCTGTTTAGTTTGCAAATCTCCAGTTAAGTTATTCCTAAACATTCTATTACTTTGACATAATTGTACTATAAGTATTTCTTTAATTTCATTCCCAGAATTTTATTGCCATACATAGAAATTCAATGTCTTCATACATTATATGTTTTAGGTGTATTTATATATAGTTAGTATCTTTTAACTTTGGGAAACTATTTTAACATAAATCTATAGGGCTTTTAAGAATTTTCTGCATGTAAGTTGATGAGATTCAGGTAGACCAAGCTTCAATTCTTTTTCCCCAATCTCGTCATTTATTTCTTTTTCTTTTCTTATTTCTGTGGTTAGAATCCCCATCACAAGCAGATATTCTTGGTTTTAGTTTTTAGGGAGGAACTTTCAGTCCTACTATGTTGATGGTTACATTAGTTGTAGAGACAGAAAATGCAAGTAGCCAGTAAGACATCAGAATTAGCATCCAAAAATAAATAATAATAATAATGATTTGGAGATCTGGGCCTGAGCAATCGCTCCTTGACTCTACTCGACCAAGTGAGGATGTTTTTATTGTGACAACTGGGTGTTAGAGAGAAGAAGCAAATGAGTCTGGTGAAATCTAGGAACCTGTCAACATCAACAGGAAACAGAACAATATTGAACAGGAACAATGACAAACAAAGGGGAAGCTAGGAAAGGTATAAACAAAGGAAAGAATGAGTAGCAGACACTGACTAGAAATGCTCAGAATCAGAGAGGAAGCCAGGAAAGTCATCATGAAACTATAAAGAAATGAAGAAACAAGAGGGCTACTATGTCTGATGTCAAACAGGATGTTGACCGGAAAGACGCTACTGAGGCCAACAGACAGGATATCAACGGTGGTGTTTCAAAGACTGGCTGGTCCTTCAGGAATTTATTATACATTTTCCTCACATATTACTTGTTTCAAATTATATTAGATACTAAATTGACTTAGCAGAAATATGTTCTAATACTTGAATATACAAGTCTTTCACATCCAAATACATCATTTCTATTGCTGTATTTCTGTGCCTAAACAAAATTCAACTTTTTCAGCGGATAAAGGAAATTGTTTATATATTCCTTGACAAATGTTTACATCTCATTATATGTATTAGCTAACTGCTAACAAAGCATATAAGGAAACCAAACAGATGCTTTCAAAACTGAAATAAAATGTTTCCCATCAAAAGGTAATTTATCTTGGAATAAATTCTATTCTGTGAGTAGAGAGTACTAAAATCAGACTCCTGGTCTCGTGAAAAATTTCAAAGGCTACATATTATCCCCTAAATAGTAACTGTCTGAGTGTCTGACCAGAATGTATTTCATCTGGTCCGTGGTTTAGGCAAATAGAGACGTAATACAAGTTGTAGCAAATTAGTAACATTAAGCCACATAAAAATGTCATTTTGAAACTGTTAGGACATTCTCAGAAAACTGTGACTCGGTGAAATATGATGTGGAAGCTCTCCACCATGGTGGGGTGGAGCCCCAGCTTCCTGCTCAGTACACTTACACACCAATCACAGTCCTGTTGCCTCTGTGCTCTGTCCCCTCATGGGAAGATCACCAGTCAAGAAGCCATCTGCTTCTCAGCAGACATGAACACCAGGCTGTGAGGCCAAGGCCCGCTCCCCAGGCAGCCCTTAGCCCTAGAGCAATGCTTTCCAGTGTGACTGAAATTCAATTCCACCAACTGCTCCAAGGGGCCGGAGACCCAGATAGTGGCACCACTCTGTGGTACAAGATGGGCTCTTGAGAGCCTCAGCTGTGAAGTCAGTTCCATAAATTAGGTTGACTCGCAATCCACTGAAAGTCTAGGATATGTAACAGAAAACTAGTCACTTTATTTTGCTAAAAAAATGAATGGACGCTGTTTTGTAACCTCATTTCTCCCATCTTTCTTTTGTCTAAAATTAGTTGCCAAGTAAGTAAGCTAAAGTGTTCGGTTGGATTGCAGCCCACCTCGAGTCAATTATAAAAGTTAATTCCATAGGGCTGAAGAAGTTTGATTACGTTTGCTTGTTCATCCATCCTTTTTTAAATAAGAAATGTTTGGGAAAAAATTGAGCACATACCTGACAAGCCTTCTCTAAATCCTCGAGATTCTCAGAATCAGGGTGCAGAGCTCTCATCTCAAAATGGAGGCTGGATTTCCAAGCAAATGAGAAGGCTATGATCTGCAAACTCCCATCTCTCATTGCTCTTCATTTCTATATCCCGGAGCTATCGCTGGATTATATCAGATACAGAAGTGGAGAGAGAGAGCAGAACTTTCTGTACAGCGTGTCAGGGCTGGGGGCGAGTGACATCCTGTAGGCCTGCCAGAGACCATCGCCATTGCCACACAGTCTTGATTTGATGGTGGATTTTTATATACTGTGTGAGTCCCAGCATCAGACATAAGAGACTTCTCTCTTCAGAGGTGAGGGATATCAAGGTAATATCTACTTGAAACTCCTGATTGCACAACCAAGAAAGGACCTGTCAACCACCCACAACAATAAAGCTTATACACATTCTGGTCTCTGAGGGAGTGTGGCTGTTCCCCATCATTTAGGAGAAAAAGTAGAGGAAATTTAGATAAGGAATGCTCAAAGGCTACCCCAAGTTGAAAGGAAGGAGAACACATACATATATGCCTTTGCAGCAATGTGTTTATTTTTAAAAAGAACAGTTTACTATTTAATAATTTCCTACCCGCTTCAGCGGTCTTTCTTGTATAAAGACGTTCTCAGAGATACGAGAATCTGGAGATGTATATGTGCCTGACATGTATACCTCCTTCTTAGACAGCTCTCAGAAATAGGATATGAAAGATGAAAAATGAAAAGATGTTTCAAACCGAACATGTACGGCATGTTTTTGTTTTTTGACAAAATGTTAAAGCCCAAAACAATTCTTGCAAGGTAAGATGCCGTATAAATTGACAATAATTTGAACAAAACCTACAAGTTCGACATCATAAACCAATTAATTAGTAACGGGTCAGTGAAGGGTGTTCAGCTGGTGAGAACAAATCACTGAGGCACAGAGATGATCTCAAAGCAGGAGCACCGTGGGACAATGGTTGCTCACAGGGGAAAGCAGCACTGGGATGTAACGCAGTAATCTCTCATCCTAGTGCTGAAAGAGTTTACATTATCGTTCCTATCTTCCTTAGCCTCCCTGGTCAACCTGAGCGGCCTGGGAAGAGGGACCCAGGGATTGTCTTGTGTCTCCACGAGATTGACTTCTGGGCATATCTGTGGGGCATTCTTTTGATTGCTAGTTGATGTCGGAAGTTCCAGAGAATGGGCAGTACTGTCCCTAGACAGGTGACCCCGGGCTGTGTAAGAGGCATCAGAATCGGAGCCTGGGAGCAAAACAGCAAGCAGCCATGGTCTCTGCTTCAGTTCCTGACCCCGGGTTCTGTCTTTGCTTCCAGAGGACGGACGGCTTCCAGAGGATGGACGGCTCCAGAGAACGGACGGCTCCAGAGGATGGACGGCCCCAGAGGATGGACGGCTCCAGAGGATGGACGGCTCCAGAGGATGGATGGCAAAGTGTAAGGTGAACGAAAGCATTTCTTGCCCAAGTCGCGTTTGGTGATGCTGTTTATTAAAGCCAGAGAAAAGTCATTGGACAGCCTCCTAAAGGTGCCCGTTTGAATCTTTTCAAATAAAATACAACCATAAACAATTACTTGTTTTTCTTTCAAATAAGCAAGAAGAATTATCTAGCTTCTAGTCAGTTTCTGAAGCAAGGAACGAACAGGTTATATGCAAAACATCCAGAAGGAAACCGACCTGTGGCCTCGGGAATCAGAGCACAGGGCACGTACCCATCCCTGACTTGAATTCAGAGGGGAAATAGTCACAAAAGTTGTTGTAGTTTAGCCTCAAAAGCTACCTTGGAAAACAAATGGCACTTAGCCGGCACTTTAGCAGAAAGAGTCCCTGAGAAACAAACCCTGAATTCATCGTTCCTGGCCAAGAGAAGTTTCCAAAGGAAGTTAGATGATCCAGGAAAGACTGCGGGAAAACTGAGCAAGGAAATGCCAGAGAAGTGCTGAGATCTAACCCTGAAGGCTAGATCTGAGCTCTCTCACCAATCACTCAAATGCTGAAGCCAGAGGCCACGCCCGAGACCTGCACTTTAGCAACAAAAGTAGAAATATCAATAGCATCAGCCAGTTCTTAGATCCAACTAGGCAAAGACTCTTAGTCTAGACTGCACATCCAAGTATTTATCTGTATGGTAGTTAAGTTACTGGTCATCTACTACTGTGAACTGGGCAGGACTGAGACCTAGAGGCTCAAGATCCTAGCCCAGTGACGGATACATTTTAGTGAAGAAAGTCACCTATATCTCTTGATAGCTAAGATATAAATAGTTATATATATATATATATATATATATATATATATATATATATATATATAGGCTATGGGAAAATTCAGTGAAGAGGAAAAGCAGTACATGCTTCCAGGGCATGGGAAGTGCTTGTTAGGAGATCTCTTAGAATTTACAGCCGTTTTGTCAGGACGTTGCTAAGCAGAGTAAAGATCTCAAGCACAGGAGTGGGAGGGGTGCGATATCTCAGGGTACAGGAGGAGCTGAGAGTTCTACATCTGCATCTGAAGGTCACTAGGAGAAGACTGGCTTCCGGGACAGCTAGGACAAGGGTCTTAAAACCCATGCCCACAGTGACACACTTCCTCCAACAAGGCCACACCTCCAAAGAGTGCCACTCTCTGATCCAAGCATAGTCAAACCACCAGGCATCTTTACCCTGGAAAGTAGAAGTTTTCCTTGCCTTGTCGGACATGGCGGGCAGTTTTGATTGAGTTATGCATCAAAACAATGTCTGAGGAGCGAGGAGGCAATGGGTGGGATTTGTCTGCCTGCATGAGAATTTGGTAATAAAGCCACATCTCAATCGTCAGTAGGTATCTGTCTGTTGGTGCTGGGTCACTGTTAAGACAACGTGAGACAGGTCTCGTTAGACCCATACAATACTAGACCCCTTTATCATGGCCCTTGTTCTCTTCCCATTTATGTTCACTCTAACACGGTCTAAGATCCACCCAGTGCAGCCTGACATCAAGTAACTCTCAGAACTACCAGACTTGCAGAAATCTCTGAATTCAAGTGGGGGAAGGGCACGTGCCCTGTGCTCTGATTCCTGAGGCCACAGGTCGGTTTTCTTCTGGATGTTTTGCGTGTAACCTGCTTGCTCCTTGCTTTAGAAACTGACTAGAAGTTAGATAATTCTTCTTGCTTATTTGGAAGAAAAGCAAGTCATTGTTTATGGTTGTATTTTATTTGAAAAGATTCAAAAAGGGGAACCTTTCGGAGGCTGTCCTAGTGACTTTTAATGACAACTGAGATCCTTTTAGAACTAATTGCTTCTCTGTCCGCCATTGGAGGCTGACTCAACAATTCTGGGTATGGTCCAGGAGTTTTTACTTTAAAAAACTCTCCAGATGGATGGGGAACTGCGGGTAGCAACCAGAAAGTCCCAGAGGCTGGGAAAGCAAGAGCTTCCCAGGACCCCACAGGGATGACATTAGCTGAAATCCCCACAAAGGGGAGGGAGAACCTGTGGAGACCATATCTAGAGGTTAGGCATGGCACCCTGGTTGACAGATGGGGTCACCCACTCATCTCCAAAATTTTAACCCAGAATTGCTCCCGTCTAAAGGAAATACAGGGACAAAGAGTAGAGCAGAGACCGAAGGAAAGGCCATCCAGAGACTGCCCCACCTGGGGATCCAACCTATATGCAAACACCAAACCCAGACACTATTGCTGATGCCAAGAAGTGCTTGCTGACAGGAGCCTGATACAGCTGTCTCCTGAGAGGCTCTGCCAGATCTTGACGAATTCAGATGTGAATGCTCGAAGTCAACCATCAGACTGATCACAGGGACTTCAGTGAAGGAGTTAGGGGAAGGATTTGAAGGAGCTGAAGGGGCCTTATCTGGCATCAATGGAAGGGGAAGAAACCCTTGGTCCTATGAAGGCTTAATGCCCCAGTGTAGAGGAATGCTAGGGCAGTGAGGCAGGAATAGGTGGGTGGGTGGTTGGGGAAGCACCCTCATAGAAGCAGGGTAAGGGGGATGGGATAGGGGGTTTTCAGAGGGGAAACTGGAAAAGGGGATAACAGTTAAAATGTAAATACATAAAATATCCAATTAAAAAAAAAACCTCCAGATGATTTCACTGTGCGGTGAAATCTAAGCTGATATCTAAGTAAGAATTGGGGAGCACTGAGCTGGTGTAGCTGCTGTAGCTGCAGCTGCATGGCTGACATTTCCAGCTTTCCACCCCATCCGCACTCAACCTAGTATGCAAACAAGCAAGCAAGCAAGCTAGCAAGTGAAGCAAAAAGGGTAAGGAAGGGAAGGGTTCCCGATAGGCCTTCAAAGGCTTTCACCACCCTGATAAGCCCACAAGGCTTTCCTTATTTAGCATAGAAAGGGCCACACTTTCATGCAAAGCTGTGTCTGAGTTGGAACTAACTATGCTTTCTGTCTGGAATTTTACTTAAGAGTTTGTTTGTCTCTGTCTCTCTGACTCTGTCACTCTGCCTCTGTCTCTGTTCTCTGTTCCCTCTCTTTCCACATTTAATGAAAAGATAATCCTATCACAACCCCTTCCTTTTCTTCCCTTCAGCCCCACCCATATCCAGGCCAACCGCTTACTTTGTCTTTTGGAAATTTGCTGAACTGTTTTCTCTTTTAAAACAGTTATAACAAGGAATGTGTCCATTTTAGTCCTTATATCATGTTAATAATGAGCACAGTTAAATTAAGAACTTCCTGATGACCAACCCACAAAGTAGATTAACCCCACCTTCTACCTGATTCATTAAGTCCTGACCAGTGCACCCTGTAACTGTGGCCCAGAACTGCAGGATGCTTTCAATAGACGATAAGTAAACAAATGGATAATGACGCACCATGCACAAGATTTTCTCAATTACAAGACCCATATTTACTGTCCTTTTCAAAGTGTGTAACTAGTTTCATAAAAAAATCAAAAGCAAAATCGAGACAGAAGATGAAAAAGAATGTTTACACAGGTGCCAAATCCGGGTCAATTGGAGCATAAAAATAAATATTCACAGTGGCTTATGACCTACAAAATAAAAATGCATAATTCCATAGAAGTATAAATATCTAGATAGAAAGAAGGCTGGCGAGGAATGAATGGCTGTCCTTTTTAAGACAGAATTCCAACTAGCAATGTGCAGGGTTAGAGGACCTTTCGGGTTGTCATCTTAGACATTACTGATACAGGCAATAGTCAATAAATGTCGAAACTACTAGAGAAAAACCTTAAGTGTTACTACACCTTTTACTCTCAAATTATAGTGCTTCCAATTACTGATCAGATTTATTAACTTACACTAGAAAACTTGGAAGACTCCAGATCAACCAAATGCTCCGATTTAGCATCCCCATGAAAAGTGAAAAGCCACGTTCACCATTTGGGTAGTGTTGTACAGAAAAAGACACTACTGCCACGTCATCTGAACACATGTTATGAGTACAGTTATGAAGAAATATCAAGAAAATTTAATTTTAGTGATCATTTATAAGACGAAATTGATTATACTTGTTCAAGTATGCAGGTCAGACAGCACTAACAGGAAGGTGCAAGAGGGGGCTGGAGAGATGGCTCAGCGGTTAAGAGCACCGACTGCTCTTCCCGAGGTCCTGAGTTCAAATCCCAGCAACCATATGGTGGCTCGCAACCATCTGTAATGAGATCCGATGCCCTCTTCTGGTGTCTGAAGACAGCTACAGTGTACATATATAAATAAAATAAATACTCAGCTCCAAAATAAATAAATAAATAAATAAATAAATAAATAAATAAATAAATAAAATATTTAAAAAAAAATACCGGAGTTAAAGAGAGGAGACTAGAAGGACATTTAGTAGCAACTGGATGCAATACGTGATCGTGGATTAGACCCTGGGCCTCAAACACAATAGATTGAACTCTGTCATCAGGACAACCTATTGCATTCTGAACAGTAGCCACGCGCTGATGCAGGATACTTGATCACGTTGTGAACCCGGTGATTGTGAACTGGAAATATCTATTCCTTGTGGTGTGGCTTAGCCCGAGCACACACCTTTCATCCAAGAGCTAAATAAAGTCAACCCTAGGTCAAGAGGGGGAGCAAGTGACGAGCTCACAGGGAGTGAACATAAGTAAACAGAATGGAGGGACTTTGGGGGTTAAAGCTTTTTAAGACGGAATGGAGGACAGGGACAAGGAACGTTGTTTTTCCTCCAGGATATTGGTGGAATAGGGAGGTTGGCTGAGCGCTTTTCTACCGCTATGAGATAGATAGCAGGCTTTCACCATAGCATCTCAATCCCGGGTCTTCATTTGATAATCGAATGGTTGGGATTTAGTTTTTAAAACAACATTGTGCTTATATGCTATTGCTTAGGGTGTGGTCTTTCCACTGTGGCTAAGGACTACATACTGCAGTATTAATACTTAGAAAATCTTCAGCTGGTCCCGGTGTTGTGGATAGTGCTTACATTTAGCTGAGATTTAACAGCCCTTTGTGGCTATCTTGGAAAGTGACCCTTTCGTCTGAATGTATACATTCTAGAAAGCAAAGAGTAAAGAATAATAAAGGGTGAGAAATCAAGGTGAGCTGATACTCACCCATGTGTTCGCATTTGGATGCTGCTTTATATTTTCCATTTCTAAATAAGACTCACATCTGTCACCCTACGTCTTACATATATTTAAAATAAAATCTAGCTTCATAAGTGAAAATATAAAGAGGAAGGATATGAGAAGGTACAGGAGCCCTCACTGAGGAATCTGGTTGAAGCCATGCTATCTAAAAGGCAAGCCCTACACCCATGGCCCAGGGACTGTCTCCAGAGTGATAGAAAGATTATAAAAACCAGAGGACGAAGATGCCTGCTGCTAGACCTGAGAGATTGAAAGCTGAAGAAATGGAAGTTCAGCGGCTCTCCTTAAATGCATCAGGAAACGAGGCCGGTGGCAAACTGACGTCCCTAAAACTAGAGAAACAGACAAGTGAATGGAAGAGTCACACAGTCTAGATCAAGTTCATGAGAAAACATCCATGGAAGTCAGAGCTGTGGTTGGGAAAACCTAACACACCGAGTGGCTCCTAGAGACCCAGCGTGAACAAGCCCAAGAGCTTAAAGCATCAGAGAAAGCTACCACAAGTTAAAAGTAACTCTTACTCATGTGACGTAATTGTTATCGTAGAGGCTCACTGCCTCACTCTGCTAACCTAAGCCAAATCCTGGAAGCTTCTAGCCTCTGTACAATCTACTAGAGGCCTAGAATGTTTCCAGCCTCTGAGACTTACTACTGAATAAGCTCACCCCTTCCTAGTTCTTTCTGACCTCTTGATGGCTAGATTAACTCAGCTGTTCTGCCTCAAACACCTCTCCAAGCTGACTGATTCAATCTGACTCCTCTCTTGGCCTCTGACTTTTTGCTCTGCCTGGCCTCAAACTAACTCTGGTTCCTTCTCATTCCCTGGCTCATTCTGTCTTCACCTGCATCTATCTAGTTCTCTCTCTGCACCCCATCTCTCTATAACTGCCCTGGTAAAACTGCCTTTTCTCTCTCTCTTTTTTCCCCCTCTGTACTACTCCTCAAGTAGCTTCCCTTTCCTCTCCAGAGAGGTGGGTATATCCCACTCTGACTTGTCACCTTGTCTGTCACTCAATCAGACATTTCATTCAAACATGGGTGCTTCCCTCTACAAACTAAATTTACCATCACGGTTTGGGATTAAAGTGTGTGCTAAGGCCGAGTCACACCACAACTAGAAACAGGTTTTTCCAGTAAACCACACAGTCTTCGGGTTCACAGTCTGATCAAATATCTGGCAACACAAGAGAAGGCCCAGGTGCCCATGGGACTTCCACCTCCAGAAATGTTCCTGGATTCCTCAGGAAATATAACAGAAACTCCCTTTATGCTTCTAGCAGGAAGGGAAATAAAAGAAACTATTTTAAAATATGCCAGAACATTGTGTTCCTCTTAAGGATGTAGACCCTCAGGAGCCACTTCTTCCCCATGGAGAAAGAATATCCCCATTCTGGCCCCCTCCACCATCTTTTCCCAGGGCAACTAAGAAGCACCAGGGAGCCTCATGGCTCAGAGCACCAACAGACAGATCTAGCCAGGCAAGACAGGCCACCCCACCCATGGCTGCATTACTGGTCTGTTTACCAAGGCTTCCTTTTGGGGTTGTGGGGTTTTTTTTGTTTGTTTGTCTTTTGCTTTTGTTTGTTTTTATGCATCTTTTCTTTGTCTCTTGTCAGAAGAATTGTAGAACACACCAAAAAGGCAAAAACCAAACCAAAACGCCCCACAATACACTTTAAAGGGATCGAGGAAGCATCAGAACCAGGCTCAGCTAAGGCTAATGTGCGTTGGAATCATGGACAAGTGATTGTCACTGTGAGCTGTACACTGAGGGGGTCTAACGGAAAAAGGAAACAGCAGGTAAAGTGGCATAAATACTGTATGCAAAACAGCAAAGGTGCCAGGCAATGAACCGGAAGAAACGGCAGCTGTCAGTAGGACAGAAATGAGGAGTGCTTCAGATGATCGGGTTGGAAATCACTGAAGACAAATGTTTATAGAACTGAGAAGAATTGAGAAAGAAAGACTTTTAAAAAAAAAGAGCTCCAAAAGCTGAAACAACTACACATGATGCAGCATACACACGAGGATATCCCCACAGGAAATGGAGAAGCCATGATAGAGCATACACACAAGGATATCCCCACAGGAAATGAGGAAACCATTTGAACAAATCATGACTCAAATTCTACCTCCTCCCTATCAAATATCATAGATCCAGGAAGAGCATGGAATAAAACCATAAATACTCCCTCTCCCCTCCCACGCTCCCAAACTCCACACACACACACACACACTCCCATACTCATGTGCTCACACAACCCCACATGCACTGAAGCACACAGGTACAAGCACACACACACACACAGACACACGCACATGCATTCAGGAACACACACACCTAGGCACGTATATTTAAATGGCAACAAATCAAAGATAAAGAAACAATCCAAAGAAAGTGAAGGAGAAAACACTTGACCTACAGGAGACCAAAGATAGGCGATAACCACAGCTCTCAAGAGAAACCACCCAAGGGAAAATGAAGTTCTTAAAGTTTCTACAGAGAGTCTGGGGGAGGGGGCTATTAACTCAGAATTATATACCCAGTGGAATTATTTCTCAGAAGTGAAGGAACTAACCCTCTAATCTCCAGTGGAAATTTCCAGCCCTTCCTCACACATCAGGTCCTGGATAAACTAAGTAGGTTACAAAACAAAGACAAGGATGAGCGAGGTGGGGGCGGGGAGGCGAGGCAGTAGAGCTCTGAGGATGAGTTGACTGTATCACATATGTATATGGAGTTGAAGAAGAATAAATTTAACTAATAAATAAGCAAATGAGAAATTAACAATTTCCCAAATAAAAACAAAGAGAATTGGCTCCCTACAAGTGTAACTTATAAGAAACAGTGAAGATGTTTTTGAAAGTAAAGGGACAATCAGATCTGTATAACAAAAGCAAAAGTGACAGAATCTGAATAAAGGTGTGGTGGACTTTATTCCCTGTTCTTAATTTAACAAAAGCATTTTCAAAAATTATAAAAATATATCTGATTTTATATATATACATATATTATATATATATATATTTAAATAATAATTCCTAAATAAAATGAATGCTAGAAATGACCCAAAGCATGGAAGGAAAGGACTGGGCATATTTTATTATTAGGTACTTAACACTGCTTATGCATAGTGTTAAAATAATAGAATAGAAATAGATGTAAATTCACACAACAGTGTCTAGACAAGTCAGTAAAAAAGTTTTTATTTTCTGGGACTTTGTTTTTCTAATACAGAGTCTCGTTCTATAGCCCAGGCAGTCCTAGGCCTCAGGGCAGTCTTTCCATCCCAGAGTTCCACAATGCCAGGACTATAGACGAGAGCTACTCTACTCAGACTTTTTTTCTTTTCATTTTTTTTTAAAAGTTTGTTATATCAAAGGAAAGAATAGGGAATCATACAAACTGTTCACTTAAATCTCCAAAAGACAGTAAAAGTTTATAAAATAAAAATATATGAACAAAAAATATAAGCTAACCGGACCTCCCAGAGCTCAGAGGGACTAAAGCACCAACCAAAGAGCACACATGGAGGGACCCCTGGCTCCAGCCGCATATGCAGCAGAGGAGGCCTTGTCTGGCATCAGGGAGGGGAGGCCCTTGGTCCTGCGGAGGCTTGATGCCCCAGTGTAGGGGATGCTAGGGTGGTGAGGCAGGAGTGGGTGGGCGGGTAGGGAAACACCCTCTTAGAGGCAAAGAGGAGGAGAGTTGGGATGGGGGGTTGTGGAGGGGAGACTTGGAAGAGGGACCATATTCGAAACGTAAATAAATAAAATAACCAATAAAAATAAATAAAATTAGGAACAACGACAACAACAAACCCCCACCCCCTCCCAAAAAAACCCCCCAAAAAAGGAAAAAAACAAAGAACAAGAGTGGCAAATTAACCATAACAACAAATGGTAGAGGCACCAGTTTACCTGTAACAGTGACCACCTCAAATGCTGGCATAATGGTAGCAATGAAAACACACGCTCTAGTGAATTACAAAGCAACAAGAAAGGAAACAGCGGAGGGACCCTGACACTAATGAAAAAAATGTGGGGGCAGCTATATTGCCATCCAAACGGACTTCGCAGCAAGGGAGGTTGTTAGAGATTCAAAGAGGGCAGAGCAAACGATGATGCAGACACAGATACAACGTTTCAAATGTGCACAGCTAACAAGGCAGCATGAGCATAGGTGAGAAAAAAAAATGGATAGAACTGCAAAGAACTCAGCACACGGGTGTTTAACTTATTCCTTGATAGATGAGCACCACAAATGCCAAGGAGCAAGGACAGTTTTCAATAATTGACAGTAAAATGAGACAAAAGCTGGGGTGGGGTGGGGGATCAAGACATAAGCCTTACAACCAAGAAAATCTTTGTTCTAAGGATGACATCCTAATATTTTTTTTTGAATATTTTAGATCACTTACATTTAGTGTAGTGAATGTTGCAGTTCGGTTTAGGTCTCCTATCTTGGTGTATAGTTTCTCCTTTGCTTGTTGAATTTTGTTTTGGTCAGGTAACAGAAAGACCAAAGAGACTCATACCTTTTTATGTGTTGAATTAAAAATAAAAGTGTGTGTGTGTGTGTGTGTGTGTGTGTGTGTGTGTGTGTGTGTGTGTGTGTGTAAAAGAACATGGTATGGGAGGAGTTGAAGTGAGGAGGGGGCAGTAGAAGTTACATAAATACAGTATTCATATATAAAATGGTCAAAATTTAAATATAAAACCAAGACCTACATAATAGTTATGCCCCACCCACTAAAACATATCTCCTTTACTCTTTTGTCTCTGCTGGTGTGAGTTGTCAATCTAACCTGTAGTTGAGGAAGAAAGACCTTGGATTTATTACTGGATTTAGTTAGCCACTGGCTGCAAGTGCTTACAGAATGGAACCTGAGATTTCTTTTTGCTATAATTTGGGACTAAGCACTGGACAGACTCCAGCCTGACATCTTCTTGGCCACAACTCCCTCCTATAAATTTCTGCATCTGAACCAAGAGGTGGAATTTTCCATCCAGTGTGGTTTTTAAATTACAGAGTTTAGTAAATCAAAATGATACTCTTCCTGTATTTATTGGCCAATCAGATTTTCCACTCCACCAATTGTTTGTTTGTATCTTTACTCTCCATTATTCTGATTGGTTATTTTATTTGACTCTTTTATATGTTCTCTAAGAATCTTATTTGTTATTTTTACCATAATATCTCTTGCCAGACTGCCAAAAATAGATGTTACCGAGCTAATTTTAGAATCCGTGTGCTAGTGTGTAGACTGTTCTGTTCATACATCTTCCCCCTGCTGTTCTCCCTTGAATGATCTTTCCTGGGGTATTTCTGCTAATGATATTTGTAAATCAGAGCTCAGTATGAGGATCTCCCAGTCCAAGCGTGTTGCTCCACCCCCCCTCACATCACAGCACGAAATAACTGCTGGTTCCTCAATGCCTTTGCTGTCTCTCCTTACTTCCTGTTACTTTCCTCTTTCCTTCCAATTAGAATGATCACAGGGTTTTTGTTGCTGATCTGTACAAGGCCTGAGTGTCTTGTTTCTTTTCTTCTTGTTTTTTTTCTCTTTATTCTCCATCCCTGAGTCCATTCCCTTTCTTACCAGTCTGATATTTCCAATGGTCTTAGGCAATCCCTGTGAAAGGGTCATTTGACCCCCTCCCCACCAAAGTTCTCATGACCCCATCAGTTGAGAACTGCTTAGTGTGAAAATATCAGAGTACAAATCAAACATCATCTTATTCACTAGAAAAGAATGCCGGGTATATGAAAGATACACTCACTATGCTGGTATGTTAAGCAGATCAGATTTTAACATAAATTTGAATGGTCATTTAAAAAGCCTAGAAATATAAACATCAAACAATGGGGCGTCATATACATGCCTGAGTGCATGCTCCTTGCAATGAATAAATATGCTGCATTTGGAAATGCTGAACAAATGTAAATAAGTACTATACTTATGTAACTTATAGCTACAATTACAATGTGGATGCTTTACATCATCTAATTCACAATGGTGGAATTGCCAGAGAAGACACATCTGCAACCCAATGATTTGGCCTCATGTGGAAGGCTAATGTGGAAGAAATGATGTCTGCATTCTGTTTCCTCTGCCTCACGGCCCAACCCTCCCTCTGCCAGCCTCACAGGCGCATCTACAGCTCCCAGGTGTTTATATTTTCATGCTCTTCTGAGGTCCCGATTTTCAGCTACATTGGCCAAGACATAAATGGAGAAACATTCAAGCTACGAGTATATAACTAATGTGGTAATCATTACCACTATTAAGGATGCTCCTGTAATACCCATACTCTAGAAACTACAGTCTGAGCCACCAAGAATAGGGTTTCTGCCGCAATCCCTAATAGATAGAGATAGATATATATAGATATATAGATAAAGATAGATGAGATATATATAGACATATAGATATATAGATATATAGTATATAGATATATAGATGATATATAGTTATATAGGTATAGAGATGATATATAGGTATATAGATGATATATAAGTATATAGGTATATATATACATGGATATATGTGGATATATATAGAGATATAGATACGTAGATACATAAATGTAGATACATAGATATATAGATATAGATTTATAGATATATAGATATAGATATATAAATGATAGATAGATAGATAGATAGATAGATAGATAGATAGATAGATAGAATCTCCAAAAGACCGAATTTCATTGCCAAAACAAGCAATGAAGCTTATTAAGGTTTGATAATATTATGTGGATTAGACACCATGGAGTGACAAAAGGAAGCTAAATTCGGTGTATTATTCTGTGCTTTGTTCTTGCACTCTCAGAGGTTTTATTTTACTTCTATATTGATATTTTTTAATAAAGTGGAATATCTGAGTCTGGGTGATTAGCCAATAAACATTTATTTTTCACAGTTTTGGAGTCTGTTCAAGTGCAGGATCAAGAGGCTGGTGATGGGTGTCTGTGGAATAGGGTCAGGAGTTGTTCCCACTTGATTTGTAACCAGGCAAAACAGGGTAGGGGAGAGATGAGCAAACACTGCCTTAGGATGCAGTCAGCACTACAGGCCAGAGCACTGCTATCGCACAGTAGAGATTAAGGGTCTGCACATGGTTTGGGGTACATTCTATTTAGTCATTGTGGTGTAATGCCACCTGAATGAATATCCTTTTCTATTTTGACAGCACACAAATGTATATGTGGGTTTCCCCGGGTCATTTACCCACGAGTAAAGCTGTCAGATTATTCATTACACATATTTTTATGTTTGAAGACAATGCCAAACTGTTGGGTCCCCATATCCTGCCACCATGAATGTATGGCTGCTCGTAACTTCCCACATTGTTGCCAACTCAATATCATTTAATTTTATCGTCAACCTGCCTGACTTACATAGTATATGTAGACATATACAGTTTATGATTTTGACTTCAGTTTATACTTTCCATTTAACTAAGCATTTTTTATGTGTCATTTGGCCCTATAGATATTCTATGTTAGGACTTTCTTAAGTTTGTCTTTCTCTTCATGACCACTGCTGACAGACATTCACAGGCAATCTCTAGTTTCCCTCACATTAATATGAATGCCTTCCCATTTAATCTGTTTTGAATTTGTATCTATATGTTAAAATATCCTGACAGAAATGATTTAAGGGAGAGACTTTATTTTAGCTCACAGTTCCAGGTCTCCATACCTTGTATCACTGGGTTGGAGGAAGGTATTAAAATAGCCAGTCACATCTGAAGTCAAGAGCAGAGGGAAAACGTGTGCATGCCTGTCTGTACTCACTTCATTTTCAATACTCATTTGCAATCCAGGACACTGAGCCCAGGGAATGATCCCACCCTCAGTGGATGGGTCTTTCCATATCAGTTAATTTTACTAAAATAATTGCCCACTGACATGCCCATAGGCCAACCTGCTGGACATAGACAGTTCATCACTGGAACCCTCTGCCAGGGTGGTCAAGTTGACACAGCTATCATCACAGATGCTAATGGACCCTCCTCAGATGTCAGTAAATGTGTCTTTTACCAGCTTCTTCACTGCTTTCAGTCTGACTTTCACACTTTTCATGTCTGTGGTGATTTAGTTTGCATTAGGATATCCTTATCTTTGTTCAAATTTTTGATTATCATGTACATATATTTGCATGTGTGAAAGTGGGTGGCACAATTGTTTAGTGTATATGTCCATGTATATACAAGTACATGGACTCTCGTGTGTGTGTGTGTGTGTGTGTGTGTGTGTGTATGTGTGTGTGTGTGTGTGTGTGTGTGTGTGTGTGTGTGTGTGTGTGTTCGTTATAGGAGAATGTCCTATTTCCTACTCTATTGAAATTACAACTGGGAAGTCATGGGCCTTGAGGCATGATGCAGACCCCCTCACTTGGGAAGACTAAACTTAAGACTTTGTCCTGCTCATGTCACTCACAACATTCACTGACTAGTGTCCCCAGGTCCTTGTTTCATGACCAAAGGAGAAATTCTCAAGCAGTGGAATCACAGCTTAGTCTACCAAGGAGATTTTATTATAGAGAAAATTTGTATTATGAATCTAAAAGAACATTATGTTTATTATAAAAAGAAAGACTAAAAGCTTTATGGAAGAAAGCAAACAGAACTCCAGAGACTAGATTAGCTCCTATGTGGCACGAGTCCCACAAAAGGAATTCTGCCTGTGAGCTGTTGGCCTAGGCACTAGACTCTAGGGTTTGTTTTTGTTTTTGTTTTTATAGGCTGTAGGCAGAAACTGGACAAAGAGTGGGGTCATTTCTAGTGAAGTTGATTAATTCTGTGGTCGTATAAAGGTCAAGCCAATGGGGGAATCCCACACACTGCACACATCAGTTTGGTCCAACCAGGGAAATGTTTACACAGTGTTGCTGCATTTCCCAACCCATCAGAGGAGTGGTCCCACAATGAAGCCTGGGCTAGCTTACTAGCCCGTGGCCTTCCTTGGCATTGCCAGTGTTTATATCCAACTGATGCTTTTAATCATGTGGACCTAGACAAAATCCCCAGGACCCGTGTCCTTGGCCGGGTCTGCTAGCTGTTAGTTAAATTATTTTCTCTGATTCTGTTATGTTGGGAGTTGCCATGTATCACAGCTATTCAAATGTAGCTGTGGTTTTCTCTGGTTACCTCTTAGTTAGGTCCTTGTCTCCCGGGCCAGTCGCAGGTGATGTCTTCTTTCTAGAAGCCATCTTTACTAACAGTTGGAGTCTGTTACAATTAGTTGTGTTACAAGCACTCCGTGGAAGGACAATGGTGCCTTGTGCATGTTCTATAGGGAAAGGGGGCTCCATGGACGCCAGCCAGTCAGCGCTGGCGTGGTTCCCAGAGTCCTGGCCTCCTCCTTATCTGTGAGGCTTGGCTATCTCATAGCCAGCTTCAAGCTTCCACTTCTCCCTGGTGCTCCAACTCCAGCAGTTCACCCCTAACTTCTGTTTCCACCATGATACTATCTCTATCTGCCTCATTCTTTTCACCCTGGTTCTCTGAGTGAATCTGGAGCTAGCCTGGCAGCCAGTGAGCCCCAGTGATGCTATCTTCCTCTCTCCAGCCCTTTCCCACTGAGGTTACGGGCTTATGTGTAACTACACCAGGCTTTTCACGTGGGTCCTGGGGATTCAGTTCAGGCCTCCATGATTGTGTGGCAAGTGTTCTTACCTACTCACTGAGCTATCCCCTCTGCCCAAAACATTTTCAAAGATGTTAATCAACTAAATCATTCTCCTGACAGATCCATTTTTGGATTAAAACTATCCTTCGAGTTTTTTAACCCAATTGATCTTCTATTTGTAGAATTTTATTTTGCCCTGGGGTGCGTATGGTCATCACCTCATATATATGTACTGATGTTTCGTTTATGATTTCCTAACTAGTCTCTTATTGTATACAAGCAATCAAATGCTTACAATTGTTCCTAACATTTTTGCCATCCTCGAAACACTTTCCTTTCCCACTGTTTTCTCTTTGTGGGGCCCTCGCTCCTTTTGAGTGTGTACTGCTTAGTTACTCCACAGTTCATTATGGAATCTAGCTGAGGCCTGGCATACAAGCAGGTTCTTTCAGAGACTTATGTTGGGTTCTTCCAGGTGATCTTTTAGGTAACAATAGTTTGGGGTCACACAGTGACATTTTTAGCTTGGCATTTTAGACTACCCGTGGAGTATTGGGTTTCAAATGCATGTGCCGGTTGACTTATGGCTACAAATCTCAACCTTTGTTACTATACTTGACAGACATTCAGAATCCAGTACTTAGTAAGGATACTATGTAACTATGCTACTGGTTTTTATATGTGCTAGAGTATAGATTGTAAAATGTTCCGTGTGCCATACTGTGGTGGCAGTAGTCTCCCGCATTTCCGGTTGACCTCTCTTTGAATTATTTTCTCTTGTGCTTGGTTCAATCACATTGACCCCTGAACAAGCAATATCCCCTGCTAATGTTATCCGTGAGAGACATGATCAAGTAGTTGACCTGGGAATAAAGTAAAAAGTAATGCCGGGTGGTAACATCTTTAATCTCAGCACCTGGGAGGTAGAGGCAGGTTGATCTCTGTGAGTTCAAGGCCACCCTGGTCTACATAAGGGGTTCTAGGACAAAGTTACAGAGAAACCATGTCTCAAAAAACCAAAAGAAGAGAAACATGATGAAGGCCTTCAACATCCCTGTTGGTCCCACTTACTATTGCTGGAATCTTCAAGAATACGAATTGTATGATGTTCTCACAATGACAAATTGCCTGAAGACATGTTTCTTAGTATATCTCCTTTGCTAAGCATTGCATGCAAGACTTACAGACACTACTAACTTAGGATTTATCCAGGCAAAATCAGAGATGTGATCAAGACAGGGACATTTCTGACAAACAGAAGCACGTATGTAGTCCCAGTGAAGAGGCAGATTTTTCTTGGAGAACTAAGGATGGCCAGGGTATTGTAGTGTGGCACATATCGGATGTGGTGCCCGTGGGGCTGGAAAAGGTGGGAAGAGACCATCACAGAGTCTTTGCAGATTTATCAAGGGAGACTAGAAAGTAGTTTTTATGTATGCACTGCCAAACTGAGTGGCAGAGGAAGCCTCAGACAGGGACAGTCCACAGCAAGAAGAGTATTAGCTGATTCTAACACTCTGGTCTCAGACATACAACCTCTGTGCCCTGAGAGGGCAGGGGACTGTGTGAATAGGCAGGGAACTGTGTGACTAGGGTTGCTGACCTTTAGCTGTCTTTTGTTTCATGTGGGAAAACAGGCTCAGAGACTCTCGATGGTGTGCCTGGCTCTGTTATCACACTTCTTGCCACATGCCTTTGGTAGCTCCATTAGTGAGGAGGACTCTGTTTAAAACTGGCCTGGCTGCATGGAGATTAGGCTCTTGAATTTTCCCCCAGAGTAGGGGAAAGGACATTAAAAACAAGGAGCTGAAAGCAAATGGTATGAAAAGCGTAGCAAAAAGAGCTCCTCCAACACAGAACTCAGTATAAGCCCCACAGTCTTAACAAGTAATGTCTGCTCCTGCTTCTGCCCCTGCCCCTGCCCCTGCTCCTGCCCCTGCCCCTGCTCCTGCCCCTGCCCCTGCCCCTGCTCCTGCTCCTACCCCTGCTCCTGTTCCTGCCCCTGCTCCTGTTCCTGCCCCTGCTCCTGTTCCTGCCCCTGCTCCTGCCCCTGCCCCTGCTCCTGTTCCTGCCCCTGCTCCTGTTCCTGCCCCTGCTCCTGTTCCTGCCCCTGCTCCTGTTCCTGCCCCTGCTCCTGTTCCTGCCCCTGCTCCTGTTCCTGCCTCTGCCCCTGCTCCTGTTCCTGCCCCTGCTCCTGTTCCTGCCCTGCCCCTGCCCCTGCTCCTGCCCCTGCTCCTGCCATAGCCCCTGCCCCTGCTCCTGCTCCTGCCCCTGCTCCTGTTCCTGCCCCTGCTCCTGTTCCTGCCCTGCCCCTGCCCCTGCCCCTGCCCCTGCCCCTGCCCCTGCCCCTGCCCCTGCCCCTGCCCCTGCCCCTGCCCCTGCCCCTGCCCCTGCCCCTCCTCTTGCTGCTGCCACCTTAAGAAACCGAAGCTGATGATTTCAGGGTGAGATCTGTCAGAGATGTTGTTCTGTTAGGGACTATGGCATTGCACACCCTGGACCTGTATTCAGTGCACATTCAAGGCTTGTTAGTTTATAGATTGCCTACTAAACACCTAAAACAGCTTATATCAGAAAATTATGGAAAGGATCCTGAATGAAAAATCAGGAAAATAAAATAAAGCATGTAAGATTTGAAACTACTGCATTCGAAGACATGCAGGTTAAGACAGCTACATTTGCTTCTCTCTCTCTCTCTCTCTCTCTCTCTCTCTCTCTCTGTGTGTGTGTGTGTGTGTGTTTGCAGAAAATGTGAATACAGTTGCAGTTATTTTAAACAACACTGTCCTTGGTGAAATCGTCCCATCTTCATCTCGTGTTTCCCCTGCTTCTGAAATGCCTTCAAACCTGGATAGCCCTGTGGTTGTAGAGCTTTGACATTTACCTCCTTTCATTCAGATGCCCGGCTCTTCTCTGCCCTGCTGTAAATTTGAATGTCCTGACTACACCCCAGCTGCAGTGCTCATATCACTTATTCTAATAATACTGCTGAAAGTGTTTCCACAGTAAGAGATTAATGTATTTCTTTCCCCTATAGCAATTACCCTGATTTCCAAGCTTCTAAATCAATGATTAATTCTTGGTACTTATCTCATTTGACACTTGAATGGCCCTTTCCATTTCCCCCTGGTAAGACACTTGGCCATGAAATATGTTTTCATATGTTTGTAGAACACACGTCTATGTGCCTCCCTCTTTTCTCTATCGCTTGGTTCTTTCTCATAGACTGGGTCCGGAAATGTCAGCACGTGTGTCCTTAGACAGCTCAGTCTATCTATCCCTCTGGTGACTCCATTTGGTCTCATGACTTTTCACCAACCTGGACCACACCCAAACACACACCCAGCCCAGAGATCATTTCAGCATCTCGAGCCCTGTGTTTGACCACCTAGTTGACAACCTGAAACAGGTGGAGTCCTGGTGAGTTCAAAGCAAGTGACTAGCCTAAAAAAATAAGAGCAGTATTTAAAAACTGTCAACTGAAAAATAAACTCAAGTAAAGGGTGGATCACTGTCTAGAAAGAAGATCCAAAAGACAAAGTGGATTATTCAGAGGACCACCCACAGCTCTAACCTTGTCCACAATCTCTTGGCTAGCATCTGGAAGCCCACCAGGAGCATGGGGCTATAAGGCTGGTCACCTCTGCAGGTTGGCAGCTGCTTGTAGTGTCACTCCCACCCGGCAAAGAAAATATCTCATTTCTCCTCGCTGTCTGCCCGTGTCACTCTTGAAGGGGTGGTGGGGATCAGGACAAGGTCCTGGTTGGAGAAAAGGAATAATCTGCATGGACTGCTCAGAACTGTACTTTCTGATGCCTCTGTCAGTGCCAAGGCAGTTAAGGAGACACTGTGTTCCAGTGAAAGAAAGACAGAAAATGCCCTTGGGATCCATCAGTCAAACAAACAAACAGGAAAGGAAATGGGGAAGTTGGAAAAAAAAAGAAACCAGAAAGGCAGCACTTAAAAAATAAAGTGAACCTTTTGGTTGATGGTTTAGTCCCCGGGTGTTCTGGGGTGTGAGGTTGGTTGATATTGTTGTTCTTCTTATGGGGTTATAGAGCAACTCATGGCTCCAGTCACATATGTAGCAGAGTATGGATCTTTTGGGGCACCAATGGGAGAAGAGGCCCTTGTTCTTGTGAAGGATCCATACCCCAGTGTAGGGGAAAGCCAGGGCAGGGAGGAGGGAGGGAGTGGATAGGTGGGTAGGGGAGCACCATCGTAGAAGCAGGGGGGATGGGACTAGGGGGTTTCCAAAGAGGAAACTGGGAAAGGGGATAACATTTGAAATGTAAATAAAGAAAAAAAATTAAAAATTAAAATGATTGAATGATCCATCCCAGCCCTGTGTTAATGGGAAATTATAAACTGATCAACTTTTTTGTTTGATGTTCATCTCAAGTGCCTTTAGTTGCAGTTGGTAATTGTATCTGGCCCTGTACGGCTTGTCTTATATTGATGTCTAAGTCATCCTACTTTATATGACTAGGATGCTCTTCCAGCATGCTTTCTAAAGGGTTGCCATCAATACATTTGAAAACTGCTGTTCCTCCCACGTTAGTCTTCAAAGCAATCACCTTCAGAATTGTCTTCATTCCAGTAGTTTTCCCTCGCATGTTTAGTTTGAAAAATACACTGCATGCGCATAATTTCATTGTTTTAGTTACAGTTACTATTGCTGTGATGAAACATCATGGCCAGAGAAACTTGGGGAGGAAAGGGTTTGCTTAGCTCATACTTTCATATCTCTGTTCATCATCAAAGGATGTCAGAACAGGAACTCAAACAGGGCAGGAACCTGGAGACAGGAGCTGGTGCAGAGGCCGTGGAGGGATGCTGCTTACTGACTTGCTCCCCCTGACTTGCTCAGCTTGCGTCCTTATAGAACCCAGGACACCAGCTCAGCAATGGCACCACCCACAGTGGACTAAGACCTCCTCCATCAATCAGCAGTTAAGAAAATATTCCATGGACTTGCTTACACCCTGAATTTCTGGAAACATTTTTTCAGTTGAGGTTTTCTCCTCTCAGATGACTCTTGGATGTGTCAAATTGACAGTTAACTGGCCAGGACAATCATCTTTTCTTGTCTCATTCAGTTTCATGTATATATTCTATGTATATAGGTAAATACATCCAAATGTATGAAACACATTTGAATATGCACATACTTTTAATGTCATATGATTTGTACTTTTCTTGATCTATAACTATTCGTATCTTCAGAACCATACTAGAGTGTGACATTCATAGTGATTTTTCTTACTTCGCTTGAGTTGAGTTATTGAACTTCACAGAAAAATATGGGTTCAGTTACTTGTTTTTAATATTGTGCATTTAGTTAGCTTCAATATTTAATTGTATTCATTCCTTTTATTTTTTGAATGTTTTTACTTTCATCAACATCAAATGCAATCCCCATCAAAAGTCCAACTCAATTTTCATAGAGACAGAAAGAGCAATTTGCAAATTCACTTGGAATAACAAAAAACCCAGGATAGCTAAAACTATTCTCAACAATAAAAGAATTTCTAGGGGAATCACCATCCCTGACCTCAAGCAGTATAACAGAGCAATAGTGATAAAAACTGTATGGTATTGGTACAGAGACAGGCAGATAGATCAGTGGAATAGAATTGAAGACCCAGAAATGAACCCACACACCTATGGTCACTTGATCTTTAACAAAGGAGCTAAAACCATCCAATGGAAAAAAGATAGCATTTTCAACAGATGGTGCTAGTTCAACTGGAGGTCAGCATGTAGAAGAATGCAGATCGATCCATGCTTATCACCCTGTACAAAGCTTAAGTCCAAGTGGATCAAAGACATCCACATCAAACCAGATACACTCAAACTGATAGAAGAGAAAGTGGGGAAGAGTCTCAAACACACGGGCACTGGGAAAAATTTCCTGAACAGAAGACTAATTAATGACTTATGCTCTAAAATCAAGAATCAACAAATGGGACCTCACAAAACTGCAAAGCTTCTGTAAGGCAAAGGACACTATCATTAGGATAAAATGGCAACCATCATATTGGGAAAACATCTTTACCAATCCTACATCTGATAGAGGGCTTATATCCAAAATATAGAAAGAACTCAAGAAGTTAGACTCCAGGGAGCCAAATAACCCTATTAAAAAATGGAGTACAGAATTCACAGCTGAGGAATATCAAATGTCAGAGAAGCACCTAAAGAAATGTTCAATATCCTTAGTCATCAGGGAAATGCAAATCAAAACAACTCTGAGATTCTACCTCACGCCAGTCAGAATGGCTGAGATAGAAAACTCAGGACACAGCAGTGGAGAAAGAGGAACACTCCTCCATTGTTGGTGGGATTGCAGACCGGTACAACCATTCTGGAAATCAGTCTGGAGGTTCCTCAGAAAATTGGACATTGTACTACCTGAGGACCCAGCTATACCTCTCCTGGGCATATACCCAAAAGATGCTCCAACATACAACAAAGATACATGCTCCATTATGTTCATAGCAGCCTTACTTATAATAGCCAGAAGCTGGAAAGAATCCAGATTCCCTTCAACAGAGGAATGGATACAGAAAATGTGGTACATCTACACAATGGAGGACTGACTACTCAGCTATCAAAAACAGTGACTTCATGAAATTCATAGGCAAGTGGAATGAACTAGAAAATATCATCCTGAGTGAGGTAACCCAATCACAGAAAAACACACGTGGTATGCACTCATTATAAGTGGATATTAGCCCAAATGCTCAAATTACCTAAGATGCAATCCACGGACCACAAGAAACTCAAGAAGAAGGATGACCAAGTTGTGGATGCTTCACTCCTTCTTAAAAATGGGAACAAAAATATCCACAGGAGGGGATATGGAGGCAAAGTTTGAAGCAGAGACTAAAGGAACGGCCATTCAGAGCCTGCCCCACATGTGGCCCACATATATACAGCCACCCAATTAGACAAGATGGATGAAGCAAAGAAGTGCAGGCAGACAGGAGCCGGATGTAGATCTCTCCTGAGAGACACAGCCAGAACATGTCAAATAGAGAGGCGAATGCCAGCAGCAAGCATCAACTACCATGCCTACCTTCTCTTTAAAAATATGTAACTGCTTTTGTTTTTATTTTTGTCTGTGGTGCCACTTGGGAGGGCCTGCCCCGTTGGTCCTAGGGATTGAACTCAGGTTGTTAGGTTTGGCAACCGGGCCTTTACCCCATGAGCCATCTGGATGGCCTGCAACACTTTGTCCATCTGTCTGTCTGCCTGCCTGTCTGTCTGTCTGAACAACAATGCCAGCCAACCAGATCTTCCAGGGACTAAACCACTACCCAAAGACTATACATGGACAGACCCATGGCTCCAACTGCATAGGTAGCAAAGGATGGCCTTACTGGGTACCAATGGAAGGAGAAGCCCTTGGTCCTGCCAAGGCTGGACCCCCAGTGTAGGGGAATGTTGGGGGGTGGTTAAGGGATGGTGGATGGGGAGGGGGACACCCTTATAGAGAGGAGGGGAGGGGCTAGGGGGATGATGGACAGGAAACCAGAAAAGGGAATAACATTTGAAATGTAAATAAGAAATACCCAATTAAAAAGAGAGAAAAATTTAGACTTTCTTTCATTTTAGACTATTGTTTATTATATATAGATCATAAACCTCCATGTACTTGATTTAGCCATCATTAAGGGTTTGCCTGTTAGAAAATCTCACCTGATATTTGGGTCAAAATGTATTGATCATTCCCCCCAGCGTGTTTATAAATCACGTACAGTTAGTTTTGAGGATGAAGACGACCCTAGATCAGTTCTAATGCAAGAAACAAAGAAATACCCCTGGCCTTTTATATGATCCCCTGATGAGCTTCCCCCAGCCTGGGAAGCCCAAGGGTATGAAGAAATAGCTCTTAGATTAGGCAACCTTGTTTTGTTTCCATTTGGGGTCTTTATTAGGCCTTAAACCTAACCTGAAAGCGTTTCTCTGTATTTATCACCTCTCCTCTTTGTTGTGGTTTAAAAATCAGGAAATTCTTTAGTCAATCTCATAAGAAAGAAAGAAAGAAAGAAAGAAAGAAAGAAAGAAAGAAAGAAAGAAAGAAAGAAAGAAAGGAAGGAAGGAAGGAAGAAAGAAAGGAAGAAGGGTAACATACAAAATTTGTTGAAAAGCATATTGAACTAAGAAGAGATCTAAAAATATCCGTGATCTGTCTTCATCCTGGGCTTCGGGCCTCTCCTCATTCCGGGAAAAAGCATAAACCTATAGGGCCTAGGCTACTGCTGAGCAGAGAGGCCCAGCAGGCCCTATGAAGCCTTGGTCTACTAGGCAGTGTGACATGGGTTATACAGGCAGTTGGTAGATTTCAGGGGGCAAATGGGGGTATCTTTGGGTATATAGGTTCTGCAGAGTGTGACTAAGAGCCTAAGGTATGATGCCAAAGCCTGATAGGGAAATTAGTCACGTGACATTCTCTGTGGCTCGCTGAGCATGCGCTGTTTTTCTTTTCACTTTTCTTGGCATGTCTTCGGCAAGTTGTACTGTTGCTTTAAGAAAGTAGTGATTCTCTTCTGCAACGGCAGGTGAAGGTACGGGCATTTTACAAATAAGTTATTCAAAACCCTAAACTTGGATGGTTATTGGGACGAATTTCAAGCACTCTAGAACACGAGCTAACCGCTTACTGGACTTCTGTCTTAGCGTGTGGCTCCCTGCATACTGAAGGCTGTGAGGAGAGCGGCCAGTCTCCTCCACCTGCCGCACATTTACACAACTCGGGCACCCTGGACCTAGTTCTGCTGTTAACAGAAGTGTGGCGGCCTGGGACCGAGAATGCCAGACAAAATGTATGCTCTGCAGCCGCCGTGTGTCCAAGAAGCATTTTTTCCGCAGTCTCCATTGAAGAAAAGGAGCTGAAAGGCTACAGGGCTCCCTACAGCACTAGTGAAGACAATGCAACGTGTGTGGACCAGAACAAAATATTGTCTTCCCTCTGTCCCTCAGCTCAAAAGCCTTCACAGGTTGAACAAGGCAGGTTCTGAGGCAGAGTGTCCTTCACACGCCAGGCATTGGTTTCCTACAGTCTCTTCATAGATGCTGTTTACTTCAGGTCACATAGAAGCTTACACATTAATATCTTTACCCCATGTTTCTGACTCCATATAAGACTGGAATTTTATATAGCTATGTCTTCAGCCATGAGGACATAGTTCAGTAGGTAGAATTCTTGCCTAGACCACACAAATCCTTGTTCCCCAGAACCCCACAAATTGGCCTGGTGGCAAACACCCCTAATCCCAGTTTGGGAGATCGAGGCAGGAAAACTAAAAGCACAACTTCGTTTCTGTCTTTACAGCAAGTTCAAGGCCAGATTGGACTACCTGACAACCAATTCATGACATCCACCCAAAATTCACATACATAGATACAAACGATACAGGTATAGATTTGTGTCATGACAAACAGGGGCTCCTAGACTCTTGCTTCTCAGCATAGTGTAACTATGATGTGACTTGACCGTCTCCTAATTCTATTGCAAGTCTTTTCTGGACACTCACTCACTTATAGTAATGCCTCTACCTAGGAAACGCAGTAAATGTGCAGCTGGTTAACCTAGTTAAAACGATTGGCGAAGGCTGTGACTCCTGCTACAGGCAGAGATCAGGACACTGCAAACGCAATAAACTTTGATGTCACCTGGTGTGTGAGCACTGTCCAGAGGTCACTTGGGCCTCTGTCAGGCCCTTAGTCATTGTGCATTCTACCCCAATGGACAACTTCAATGGAGCAAGTTGGCTCAGAGAAAGAGGGGAAAAATGTCAGTTCACTCTCAATTAGCTCAAAATTGTTAGCTTTTTCTCTGCCTAAAAAGGCAATGCCTAAAAACTGAAATCCTGGTTAGCCACTGGACAAAGTCACTTTTACTGTAAACGTATAAAGTGGTTATAGTTACCTTCTCCAGGAGAGCACGAAAGACAAAGGAAAAGACGTGAACACATTAAAAGTGACAGTTCCCAGGGAAACAATTAACCCCACCCTCACAAATAATCAATTTCCTCCTTCTTTTTTTTTTCTTTTTTGTCCTTCTCATTTATTACCATGCAGAGGGACATCTCGATAGCCTCAGTCTCAGATAACTCTATGATGTGTTACTGCAGCCATTCGTGGCTGTGCTGCGGCCATCTTGGGACTGTAGTTTTAAGCATACTTAATAAATAGGAATGCACAGAAATGGCGTCTTTTACTCTAGACAGCACAATTAAAAATCCTGACTATTTCATAATAGGAAACTAATTCCATTTAGTTTAAGATACAAACAATGGTTTTACTTACCTAGCAATTAATTCAATTCAGTTCCCTCATCATAGGATGCTAAAAAATACCCAGCATTCTGAGCACAGAGATCTAGATTATGTGCACTGGCCATTATGTGTGCAGGACTCTACTCAATCATGAAATAAAATCAATATATAATCATAAATATGAAAACAACTTGATATAATTTGTTATCTATTGTAAATAGAATTAATTCTTTTACATTGCAGTGTAACTGATTTTATTAAGCATTTTTCACACACAGTTTCTCTCTCTCTCTCTCTCTCTCTCTCTCTCTCTCATCCCTTTGCCACTCACTCCCACTACCCTCAGTCCTATTCTCTTCCTCCATCTGCTTTCCTTTCAAACGTATTCCATTCTTGATGGCCTCTCCCTCTACATGTCCCTTCCCATTTACAATCCTCCATCAGAGAAGACTTTTACTGTTTCTAGGTCACACTGACATCTTCACTCTCTTGGACATGGGACATCATCCTCAGTTGCCACAGCCTGGCTTCTGAGGACATTCTTTGTTTTTTTGTTTTTTTGCTTTCTGTATTTGTTTGTGTTGTATGTATGTGTAGTGCGTGCATGTATGTGTGTGCAAGAAAGTGTTAATCTCACCTTGTTATTCTGGGTTCCTGTCTGTCAACAGAATGGCGTGTTTTAACAATGCAGTATTACCTTACTACTCTGAGTTTATAAAGACCAGTCTATACCAATGATTGGCTCACTCTTATAGAACCAAGGCTGTCTAAAAAACATGCTTGGTGCCAATAAAGAGAAACAAAAAGTCAGGAAATTGAGTGTCATTTAAATAGAGTCAAAGAGAAGTGGCGAAGCTCAATTTCCCATCTCCTCTCACCCTTTCCCTGCCAGGCATCTGTTGCTTGGCAGTGATGATGCCCACTCTAAGGAGTTCTCTACTGCCTTGAAGGTGGGGACAGCAAGGGATAAGCAGCTACTGTGCCCACATGTTAGAGCGAGGGTTACTCATTCTACATAAAAGGAAAGGCATGTGCACATGCCGGAGGAATACCTAGGTGAGAGGGATCAACTTCATCTTTACAATGGAAGTTCTACAAGTTTTCAGCACCGAATATGGTCTTGTCAGAAGTGTGAGTTTATCTCAGCCTCAGTTGTTTAGTTCAGCTATATTATATCCCCTTTACACACACACACACACACACACACACACACACGCAGAAACACACACATGCACACACGAACGCACACACACACAGAAACACACACCCGCACACATTGAGGATAATAAAATCTGGCAAAATATATACCATGGTAAAGATGCCTATTTTATTCTTATGAGTTCATATTATAGTGAATATTGGTATCAGCAACTCACTTCAAAATAGAAAAAATGAAGAGAGAATAGACATAGAATGATTAGGGATGTGTTTTCTAGACAGATGCTTAGCTTCAAGGTTGGGAAGAAAGAGTGGGATGGAAGGATGGAGGCAAGAAACGGGAGAATCTAGACTCACACATACATGGTCCATTGTTCAGTCAATGTTTTTCATAATTCTGGAGTTAAGTAATATTGTTTAATAAATTAATAAGAATTAATCCACATGAAAGTTTTAAAAATATACCAACAATCTAATTCTAATAATAACAAAATTGACATCAAATACTTTTGAAATATGAAGCAGATGTTTGGTCCATGAAGTCATTCCATCTGGTGTTTTAAGAGTTATTTGAATCACCAGACTCCCCCTAGGTGTTGCTGTTGGAGGCAACTTAAATTTAAGAATTGATATTTTACATTTTAACATATGATAATGTTTTTAAAGCATGGGGCCAACTTTTTTAATGTATTTTAATGAATGTCTATACTCAGGAGAAATAAGAAAATTCATTTAATTCTTTTCATAGAAATGAACAATTTTCCTGTCTTTTATAAGTAGAAAAATAAAAGGTCTGAATTTAGTGTTAACAAAAACTAATAAAATCTTCCATATAACTTAATCGTATATAAACTCCTTTTCCTGTTTATTCCCTTACCTATATTCAGTTTATGTTTCTACATCACCTTTTTTCCATTGAAGAATGAATGCATCAGATCAAAAATAAATCAATGTGTAAGCTATGTCATCGGCCAGCAAAACTCAAAGTAACTGTTTGCTCTTTTATGTTCCGACTTCAGAGAAGTTCTAAAACATTTTCTTTTTTCATATTACAGAATAAAGTTAGTACGGTGTGTATCTGTTACCATCATTATTTTCAAAATCTAAACATGGGTTTTGGAGAGGCTGTAGCCCACACTGGGCAAGCAGAGCGATATACACATCATGGGGGAATCCTCTAAGACCAACTTCATTTCCATCTTAAATTGGTGGAATATAACGTAGCTTACAATGCTAAAACAGATGTGTGCGACAGGAGTTAAAAGAAAAATGCTGGGAAAGAAAGAATGGGGAACTTTAGTAAATGGAGAGGAATTAACCTTAGAAATACATTTTAAAAATAAAAAGAAACATATGAAAGTTTTTCAGCCTTCTTAGATCAAGTCTTACCTCCCTTTGATTTTCTTTTGAGTCATGTATATTTCTTTCAAACTCCAAGTTTATAATGGAGCTAATTTGCTGATTTGAATTTATGGCTGGAATCTATAGTTCTAATCATCCATGACTTTCTCATTTTGAATATCTATTATTTGTTTAGAGAACTTATATTTGGAAGCAAGGAACAGAACCACCCCATTTCCTAGAATGTTAGCTAAACTCCCCAAGAGCATATAATATGTTGACTAGAAACCACAGGGAGGCCACATAGCCAAAGCAAGAAATTCTAACTAAGGATTCCAAATGCCTCTAACTGTATGGACTACATACATAAGCAATGGAGAAGATCTACAGCTGAATTATACATGCAGATTTTCCCCAGCACAAAGGTCATGATTCCTTAAGGAGCCCCAGTCAGGTCTTCATATTTTTTTTCAAAGAAAACATTTCCTTTTGGACTGTGGCTGGGGCCTCCAGTGAATTAAAATCTGCACTCAAAGATCTCTTGTTAACTGCGAAGCGCTGGTCCACCCCCCTGCCCTCTTTTAGCCTCTACAAGAGCTTTAGTGGCTTTAAAGGAAGTTTATTCAACTGCTTCTCATCACATCCACCCACGCAGACGTACATACAAAAGACCCAGGATGTCCAAAAATGCGGAGGTTGGAAACAGAAAGGAAGAGAGGAGGGGTGGGGAATGAAAAAAAGTATTTTTGAAATGTGTCCCTTCCAACCCATTTGTTATAACAGTGTGCTTTTACGCTGGTCACTTTAGTAAAATATTAGCTGTTAGCAGTTCTGTCGTCATCGATGCGGTGTGCTGAGCTCACCAGGACACCTCATGCTTTTTCAAAGCGAAGGAGAAAGGCAGGAAATAGCTGCTATTCCGTTTTTCTTTAATTTCCTGAAATGTGATGACAAATGAAGGTGACTGTAGGCATAAAAGAGTCCCTGGTGGGGCTTCTCTTGTACTGGTTCTTTTGTGTCACCGCAGAGAGGAATTTTTACCACCATTGCTTTGGTCCTCATCCACAGCTCATAAAAGATGTTGGAGCAGACTCTCTATCTTCATGGGGATGGGCTTCTCCCAGACTTCCCACAGAAATAGATTCCATAGATTTCTTCTCATAGAAATCCCATAGATTTCTCTTAAGACAGATTCCTCCCATCTTTAGTCACTACCGAAGGAAACGTTTTACAAACTATCTTAATATCCCCTTTCAGGATGTGCTCTGACAAAATATGCAAATACGTTATAGAAATCACTGGACCAGAAAGGGCACAGGACTGGGAGTAACCTAATCCCTATGTGGGTGGAGAAGCAGCTGTGAGATCGCCTAACAGAGCTTCACTCAACGACGACAGGCTTCGGTGAATTGAAACTGGCTTTGCAGTTACTGATAGTTCTTTGTCTAGGTTCATGTTGGCATGTCCACTGGTCTTGTGAAGGCAGCCATTTTGATGAGGCTTCATGGGGATAACCTTTTATAAAAAGCCTTCTAAAGATACAATCTTATGGCAGACTTCTGATCCCAGACCTTTCCACCTTTCAGTCCCCTATTCCACAAAGATCCATGAGCCCCGGATGCAGAAATTGTGTTGTGAATACATCCCTTGGGACTTGGCACCATATGATCTTTTGCTCTCTGCGTTTTGATTGGTTAAAGTTTTCTGTAATGGTCTCCATCAGTTCCAAAGAGAAGTTTCTTTGCTAAGGAAGTGGAAATTATGTCTAGGATGTGGCTCAGTGAAGCAGTGGATGAGGTTCTAGAAAGGACCTGCCAGTAGGTTATTTAATATTAAGTGTTTTAAGGGATCGGCTGAGTTCTTACACTTAACACTAGTACTTTGTAGTATGAATATTAGTCAGTGGGGCAAAGGCTCCGAAGCACCAGTTTGATTTCATATTCAATGAGATGTGCAGTTACTGCATTTAGCAATCATGTTTTGAAGATTTCTGTAAAGTAACATCAGTGAGTAAGAATGCTGCCCATGATCCTGTGAGACAATAATTACAATATCTGTTGCCTTTCTTATAATTGATAATTCAAGTAATGTCTTTTAAATTATGAGTTAATGTCATTGTTACCTCATTCCATTTCCTTTTCCATGAGATACCAAAACCTTATTATTTATCCTTCAAACTAGATCTCAGGTTCGTCGTCTTCTCAAAACTATTTCAATTCAAGAAACTAGGTGAAGAATTAGAGATTGAAGCCAGGCTTCAGTCTCTGGAAACTGATGACCGTAATTTTTTACTTGCAATAAGTCCACTCTTCCTTTCATGCAATGAAGTCTTCTCTGTGAATAAAGTTCTTTGGTGTTATCTCGTTTATTTTACTGTAAGGGAAAGCTTTCCTTGCATAAAATCTGGTCCTTGCTTCCCCCACCCCCAGCCTTTGGGTATTTCTGTCACCCATTATATATACCTTCCAATTTCTGCGATAAAATACCATAACCAAGACAACTTACAGTAACAGAATATGTTTGGATTGTGTTTCCAGAAAATGTTAAGTATTTACGTAAGAAGGAGCAGGAAGCAGAGAGATCACACCGTGAATGTCAAGCATGAAGAAGAGAGAAAAAACTTGAAATGGTGCAAGTCTTTAAACTCTCAAAGGCCACACCCACTGACACACCTCCTCCAACAAAGCCACACCTCCTAATCCTCCCCAAACGGTGCCATCAACTGGGGTCCAAGTGTTCAAATACATGAGCCTATGGGAGACATTCCCTTTCAAACCACCACACCCACCTTTCACTTTTCAAATCTTTTTCTGCCCCATCAGTGTAGCTGATATATTCTCCCATCCAATTGCTTCCATTCCTACTCTATACACTTGACAAGTTTTAATTCTGATGGAAATCTGTTTTCATTTTTGAAATACTTCTTCATAGAAATTTTCTCTGCATAGATCAGGATCATTGCTCATAGCACATCATTGTAATAGCTTTTTGTATTTCCAAGTCACTTAATTTTGCAGACTTATCTTTTCTCTCATATCTTGGTTCTTTTTTTTTTTTTTTCGGAGCTGGGGACCGAACCCAGGGCCTTGCGCTTCCTAGGCAAGCGCTCTACCACTGAGCTAAATCCCCAACCACTTTTCTCTCATATCTTAATATATAGAGTTTAACTCCAGGCTTTTATAGTGCAAGTATGTTTGGTAATGTAAATTGGTTAGATGATATTTTCAAAACAGTCTGTGGCACCTAAGGGCCTTAATAATATTTTAACTCATAAAGAATAACGTGAATTTGAAAATTATTTGAATATTGTAAGAGGTATCGATTTTCTGTTCTTCCAACTAATCATAATATTATATATGTAAAAAATGGGCCAAGAAAGATAAAGAAATAAGGGAGTAATTCAAATATTCAGAAATGTTGGAAATATCAGCAATTAATTTTATGCTTTATACAGATAATACATATATACACAAACATACATATATAATGCTACTGTGATAACATAAATTTCATTCCTCATTGGTTAGATCTTAGTTAAGAAATTCAAGACAAATTAAAACATTACTGGAGAGGGACAATCATTTGAGGGAAAGTCAAGAAAGACAGGCTTTGAGGCAAACAAGGTGATTTTATAATTTAAAATACAGAAAGGCTTACAGTTGGGAGAGGGACAGAGTCTAGTGCCCAACATAGTAAAGTTCACTGAGTTCAGCATATGCTGAAACAAAGCAGATGCTCAGAAACACACAGAACACCTGTGTATGCCAGGAACACAGTACCTTGATGGTATGTGCCATTATTCCGAATAAAAACAGAAATCACAGCCTCACAGTACCATCACCAACTTTATCAGCTAACACAAGAAATCTAGGAAGGGGGATTTACCACAACAAAGAGCTAAAATGAGGTCCTGGGGATGGGACATGACTGGGTTCCAGTCTCTCCCTCTTTTTCAGCTTTCTCTCTCCTACAGTGTGAGTCCCTTCCCAGGATGATAGATGGATGGAGGTCTTGGGAACCATGAGGCGAAGTAATACATTCCTCCCTCCCTGAAGATTATTTTCTCGGATATTTGTTCCCATTAAACAGTGCTGGTTAATGCAGCAAAATGAGCTGTTTCAACAGCGGTAGAAACAAGCCTAGTGTAATGATAAGTGACTACCAAAGGAAAAAGATGTAGTGAGGGAATGAATGGTCAAACATTTTACCAAAATTGGTCTTACTAATGACCTTAAGATCACTAGCTAACTAAAAATTCCTACCTGGGCAATGCTTTAAAACCTCCTGTTTGTAAAGGTAAGATCCTCTTTCAGCATTACATTGGATGGGCTAACCTTCTCTAAGATTTGCCCTGAGCCCTTCCCCAGTTCATGCCAATGACTCTAATGGCTCCTTAACTCTTTATGATCCCTGAATTTCTTTTTATCACCTGTTCATAAACATCATTCTTTTCTGACCTACAGGCAATTTATTCTAATTTGTCTCAGCTGTCCCCTGTGGATCCTTTCTGACCTTCAGAAAAGCAATCAAGAATGTTTTGTAAATAATGGCTCTCTTCTGAAGGATTAGCTTTCAACCCATATTTCCTTTGTCTTGCCGATGATCCACTTGGGTTTCTTTGTTGTCTCTTTAGCATCTTTTCTCTACCATATGCAAGTTCTGTGAAGGTGGTGGCCCCGTCTGTTTTCTTCTCAAAAATTTCATTATTCAGCATGCTGAAACCAAATGAAATCATAACATACACCTCCCCAACTAACAAATTAATATTCTTAGTGTAATTTCCCACAGACAGCGATGTATTGGAGATATCTGGCTCTACTTTACCCCCCAAGTCCTCCCACAACTCAGATTTCAGGACACCAGTACCAGGTTGGAATCTCTGTCCTTCTTTTGAGTGTTGGGTTTGTATGGATAATGCTTAATCCTGGGTTGAGAATGGTTGCATGTCCGGTAAGCAGAACTGGATTTGGCTTCCTGATGTCTCTGTGAATGTTCTGCCTGCGCTGTGGAAAGGAGTCAATAATAACAGAAAGTTAGCATGAAAATGAGATGAACTGAGTGCAGCATATGCTGAAACAGAGCATACCCTCAGAGACACATTCATACATGAGGAACAGAGTGGACTTGATGGTATGTGTAATGGTTATTAGGAGAGATTCCTAAGGACTGCAGCTGTCACGACGGCCGGGCCTCACAGTCCCACCAACAACCTTATCAGGTAACACAAGAAACCACCACAAAGGTGAGAGCTCAGAAGGGTTATCTCCTTTACGTATGAAAACACAGGATCAGAAGTAACGAAGCTTATCAAAGACAAAGCTATCACAGGGTATTCTGAGGGCTGGTTCCTTTCTTATACCCCAAATCATGCTTCCACTGCAGTCAAAAGGCAGGGTTACTTTCAGTGTCTTTTTGACCATGGGAGACATCAACAAGTATTCGTTGTAAAATGGTCTAGTTTTATTTTACCTGTTTAAATAGGCTATCATGTCTATATTCTCAAATGCCCACCTTGTGATAAAGAAATCTTAAATCTCTCAAACGCACATGGCTTATTAATCTAGAGTCACTCGATTGTACAAGCATTTCTTGCTTTCATCAGATTATTAGCTGCTATAGTCTGGTTCATAAATGTCCCCCAGGGGCTCCTATGATTGACAGTTGCCTTTTAGCTTGAGGCACTGTTAGGAGATAATGACTCTAAGGGGGAGTAGACAAGTGGAAGGAGGGCCACGCTTTCCAATGAGATATATGGTCTGGCATATTCTCCTTGCTTTTCAACCACCATGAAGTAAAGACTTTGTAATGCACCCTGGCCCCCAAAGTACCCGAACCAACTTGATTATGGACTGTAATTTCTAAAAGTTGAGCCCAAATAACCTTTTCCTCTAATTTTTTCTTTGTTGTTGTTTGACCATGTGTTTTGTTACCGCAGTGGGAAACTGACTAATATGGTACAAAGTGATCAACATGTTCCCTCCTTTCCCGGACTCTCCCATCCCCAGCCTGGTAGGTTTCGTGCTACTCTCAACACCTATGAGATTAATCTTCTCCAACGCCACATATGAAATCACTGGTCTCAGCTTATGTTCATGTTGTTGAATAAAATATCCTGACTAAAGTAACTTTAGGGAGAAAGGGCTTGTTTTTGCTTACATTTCAAAAGTATCGTCATGATGGAAAAATCACAGCAGCAGGAGCCAGTTACATTGTGTCTACAGTCAGGAACAGGGAGTGATGATTGTATGACAGACCTGAGCTGGATTTCACCATTTTGTATGGACCAATATCCCATGTTAAAGTAAAGGTCCTTCCAAAATTAAGATAATGTCTTTCTCACGAATTTAAGAAATCGTGAAACCTCCCACAAGCTTGCTGAAAGTCTAACAGAACCAAATCCCTCACTGGTTTGCCAAGGGGCCTCCTAGGTCATTCTAGAATCTGGAAAATTGGCGCCCTAGCTATCCTATCATGCAGTGTGTGCCTTTCTTAGCCTGGCTTACATCGCGTATCACAGAATGTTTCAGTTCTACACATGCTGTCACAAATGACAAAATCTTACACTTTATGGCTGAGTAGTATTTCTCATGCACATATCACATTTCCTTTATCCATTCATTAGTAGGTACTTTCACTTCCTGGCTATTGCAAATGTTTCAACAAACATGAGAATGCATTATTTTCTTGGATGTATGCATTGAACTTTATAGAGAGGACTTATCATCTAAAAATTAGTACCAAATGGACACGAGGCTGGGGAGATGGTTCAGGTGGTAAAGAGCTTGCAGTTAAGCACGAGGAACCCAGTTTGCATCCTCAGCCATGTAAAAGAACAGGCAGGGAAGCACATGTCTGCTATCCCAGTAGTGATGAGGCAGGGACAGGTGGAGATATATATATATATATATATATATATATATATATATATATATATATATATCCATATGCATGCACCTGCATCTGCCACACCTGCACACACTCACATGAACACATGTATATATCACATATACACAGAGAGGATGAAAGGGTAAACTTGTTCCCTGAGGTGTTACATGTTGTTTATCATGGTGCTTTGCAGAATCATCCTAAGGTGCCTGTGAAAGGGGCTGCTTAAAAAGTCTTAAAGTTATGGTGCTCCTTCAAATTCCAGAAATGCTGGAAAGATTTAAGATACAATTCAGACATTCATATTCAATAGAGGATTGAAAGCATAATTTGGAAATATAGTTTTGGTTTGCTCAATTACCTAAATGTTCAGGCAAAATTCAGTTTAAAAAAATCATTTACTGTAGCTGGAGGATTTCTTTTGAAGTCAATTTTATCTACTGAAAAGGAATGGTTTAAAAAAAAATGCATGTTTTTAGCTTGGTATGGTAGTATACTCCGGTAATATCAGCACTTTGGAGGTAGACACACCCTCTGTGAATTCTAGGTCAACTTGTCTATACAGTGAGTTCCAGGCCAGGCAGAACTGCAAAGTAAGAACCCATCTCAAAAAAAAAAACAAAAACAAAACAAAACAAAGCCCCTACCAATTTATCAGTAGGCACACTTCTAAGAACGAATGACTAAAGTCCAATTACACTCCAGCAACAACCCCTTTTAGATGTGCCTTTCAGATTAGAGCTAGCCTCTCATGTACCTAAGGTATATCTTTAAAGTGTCCCTGGTGGAAAATAAGTGATGCCAACAGTTACATGTTCAAACATGAGCAGCACATTACTTCCAGCAAGCCCTTTGTGTCTGCTGCATTTCATGAGGGCGGTGTTTCCTCTCTTCTGTTTTTACTGGACAAGGACCTGCTTACCCAGTACCACACACCACACATCCTGTTTATCAGTAGATTGAAAGGAGTTAAACAAGTTTTGTTTCCTTTCCCACGTGTTGCTGTGGTACCTTATCATTACTCTCTTTGTGACATTATGTACCGTGCTACCAAATGGTCACCATCATCCAGGGTGATTTTTCATTCTTGGATATTACCTGTTCGTAATTAATTGTCAATTTGTTTGAGAGCTCAAGAGACTGCTCCTCCACTTCCTGAAGGTACAAAACGTGTTACAGTTTTACCTTTTGCGGATCCCATTCTTGAGAAGAACCAAGCCCCGCATCCCCCCGTAAGCAGCTCTCATGTGACATGTGAATCTGTTTCTGCCACTGAGATTCTCACTTCAGATTTATGACTCTAGCAGAGCAGAGAGACCACATCTTGCTTTAATGTAATTTCACATAGTTCCTGAGGCAGCTGCTTGAGGAGACTGCATACCATTACACTGATGTTCTATTTACAAAAAACTCCTCACTATTTAGCATTCATGTAAACTTCTCAGCTAGTTCCCTTAGAAACCCATCAGTCCAAACTAGAAACAAGTCCTATCCCTTTGCTAATTCACCGCCTTGCCTTTAGCATTCCCGATATCCTACTTGTAATAAGCATAAAAGTTGAAGAACCAGCGTACATACTACAGCCCTCGGTTAATGCTCCTCCCCCAGCAGAGGGATTACATTTAAAAACGATGTCTTTTTTTCTCTAGCAGCCAATCACACTCTGAACGACGGTATGCAGGCAACATATTGGTTATGTAGGGGTATGATGGGTACACTGTTGAACTCCACCTCCCAGTGTCTTCCTCTTTTCAAATATTTCACAACACTGGTTCCTGGCTCAAGGCCAGATCCTCGAGAATAATGGAAATGTAAAAAGGTCCTGCTCTCAGACACATCAACTTCACCACTTCGAAAGAAAAGAATAGATTCATCTGGCTCGCCACATGGAATGTTGTTTTCCTGGCTCCAAGTCTCATGAACACTAAATTCAATTACATAATGGACCATGTGATGTGGATACTGCTAGTGCTCTATTTGGGTCAGTGGGACTAAGCACAAATAGAATAATCAAAACCGCAGTGAATGTGGAATGCTTGTTTGGGCTTGCTGGGGAGGCGGTGGAGAGGCCTGAGGATGTTATTAGAGTGAATCACGCTGATTCTATTCCAATGCGACGCGCAAGTTCTTGTGTGGTGCAAGGAAAAATTCTGCACATGATTTTCCTTAGGTGCAAGGGTGCCCAAGAAAGTAAGGAAATAGCCAATTATTACCAGATAGGTGCCACAGCCGTTTCTGGGTCAGGCAATCATCCTGCATCAGGAAAGCAAGGTTTAAAATGTATGTGATGTTGGCCATTCATTTTTCCCTGTGATAATGGTTTTTGTCAAAAGAAATGTGGTAAAAGATCACACAGCCCATTCTACTTGGGGTCAAATCTTATAGCCAACTGTTACTGTCTATGAGATTTGGTGGTGATGTATTTAATATGTTCAAAATTAAGGGATTCTTTTTTCTTTTCCAGTCTGAAAATGAAAGCAAAATATCAACTGTCAACTTTCCTTAGTGTTGTGTTGTGATGATATCCATATAAAATGCTTATTTAAATAGCTTTTAGGAAGCAGGAACACATAAGCTGTCACTTTTATTCAAACCTTCAAGAAGAGTCCTCCTATGGTTTGTAAGTACAGAAAACAGCCCAGTTAGAATAACCTGCCTTCCCTGTTGTCACCAGAGAGGAGGTTCTGTGGCATGGCATGTACAGTATAGTGTTGTACCTGGAACATCTTGGGCAAGCAAACAGAGGTGGTCACCTTACTAGGTTCCAATTACATTTCTAGTTGTATTACCTATATCCCTTGCACCACCAAGCCAAAGCAAGTGTCTTAATTTGGTCTTTATTGCTGTGAAGAGACACCATGACCAAGGCAACTCTCATAAAGGCGAACATTTAATTGTGGCTGGCTCACATTTCCAAAGTTCAGTCCATTATCAACATGATAGGAAGTATGGCATCACACAGGCAGACTTGGTGCTGGAGGAGCCAAGAGAGTCTACATCTCAATTTGAAGACAGCTTGTATCTTCCACAGCGCGCAAAGGAAGGTCTCGTCTGCACTGGGTAGGGCTTGAGCACTAGGAGATCTCAAAGCCTGCCTACATAATGACGTACTTCCTTCAATGAGGCCACGCCTATTCCAACAAGGCCACAGCTCCTGATAGTGCCGCTTCCCACGAGCCAAGCATAGGCAAACCACCACAGCAAACAAGCAAGCAGAGTTGAAATTATTATCACTACTAACCGGTTTCCAGAAGGAGACACATCTGACAAGGCTAAAACCTTTATGATGAAAGTCCTTTTTTAAGTAAAGAGAACCATCAACGGAAATAAGATGCGTCTTTTTCTCTACTTATTGGATTTTGTTACAGTTCCCCATCTATTTAGTTTTAACAGAGTGGTTGCTAAGACAACCTTTTCCCGATGGAAGCAAAAGACACTGATGGGATTGGCCATTGCTCTCAGCTACTCAGATGTCTGCAGGGAAAAGATTTCCTGATTATCTTTCTCCTATGGTGGTCATGGGAGTGAAAAGAATTAGTAACTCTTCTGATGGAAAGGTGGGAGTTAAAAGAGAAACTTTAACTGGGAGAAACATTTGTATGATGCTGGTCTTCAGGGAAAGAAGGGGACATAATGTTTTGTTTTGATTCATATTGCAATATATGGTATTAAAGGACTGTGGCATTATGACATCATCCCAAAATGATTTCATGAAAAGATTTCGTTTTTCTCTGCTCAGCATCAGAGAGACTTCCCAGTTCCACTCCCTTCCACTACTGATGAAGCCTTAAATGTCCAGTACCTTCATCCCTGATGGTACCCAAGATGAAAACCTCCAACTTCCCTTCTTAACAGCTTGAACATAAGAGACTGGAAAGAATGGGAAATGATTGAGTTTCTTCAGACAGATGGTCAGACGGCATGTTACACACCTACTTCCCACATTGCGTCAGATCCCAGTAGCTTACAACTGTAGCTGGACACAGTGCCACGTTTCTGCAGTCTGAGCCCTGGAGAGGCAGAGGCAGGATGACCAGGAGTTCATAGCCAGCATCAGCTTCATAAAGGTTGAGGCCATTCCAAGCCACATGTGACCTGACTCAACATGAAAAAGGAAAAAGAGGTAAAGGGAGAGGGGGAAAATTGGGAAGACGTCTGTGTAAACTTCTTTTTACTGTCATCTTCTTTGCTGAGTGTGACTTTTCATTTTCAAAAATATTTTCCAAGTAACAGATAGAGATTATAATTGTATATTTATTGCAGGTGCTGGATGAATTGTTTTACCTACAGAGTCTCATTCATTCCTCACAACATTCAGGAGGCATAAGCTCTTCCAGATAGATGGGTCCATAGAGAAATCTACTCCAACTCCTGTTTTCTTGGTAAACAACAGAACCTGGCTTCGATCTCAAAATTGGCTGGCTCTTATGTTCACATTCATACTCACAAATTACACTTTCCTGAAATTCAAAAACATCTGCTCTTGACACAAAGGCACAAAACATGGTGTCTATTTCTGTACCGGCTCTCTCCCCCAGGCGAAGGCTTTCCCTCTAAAACTGTTTCCCACCTGGAGCACAAGTGCAAGGGTTGCTGTCTCTCTTCCAACTTGTTTTTTGCCTGATCCTATTTAGCTTCTCCTTCCCTCTTCCTTTTTCCTTCCTCTCTTACAGTTACTCCCAGGGGCCCACCAGGAAGAAGCTCAGTAACGCCCGTTGCCTACCCTCCATCCCAATGCCCCGTTCAACCCACCCAGCCAACTACAATTATTTATCAAGTACAGATTAAATGGAACTCTTCAGGGAGTTCCGTGTCTACCAAAGCTGCTTCAGAACAAAATAAAACAACTCTCTCTCTCTCTCTCTAATGGGGATTCTATTAGAAAGAATTTTTGAAAGAACTCCATGCCAATAATTATCACCTCCCATGATAATTGTTGATTAACCATGGCCTTTGACTGAATATCAGTAGAGCCTGCTGAGGAAAAGGAAAAGCCATGGCTCTGCTCTGCCACTGCTGCTTCCTTGATTCTATGTAGTTCCCCTTAGACAACGCATATGATTCAGCAGAGGAGTAAAGAGTATTGCTTGAAAACTTTGTCTCTGGTCCTATAGAAAATACGAGAATAAAAAGGTGAATAAATGATCTGCCTACCCTATGAAATACTATTAATTGACATATATACATATATGTATTCACACACACACACACACACACATATATATATATATATTCACCACTTCTTCACACATACATACACACAAATATATAGTCACTATATATATGTGTGTGTATATATATATATATATATATATATATATATATATGGTCACAAATCAGTGTAAGAGCTTATTTAAGCTACCTTACAATTTAATAGATGGAAATGCACCCAAAGAATAATTATTTTCACAAATAGCATAAAGGAGTTAATTTCTTAAAATTCATGTTTGCACTTGAATTCACAGAAGAGAAGCAGACAAGTTTAGGAGGAAGAACAAGAAAGTGTTAAATGAATCTCTTTTGAGAGAAGGCAACACGAGTTTAGGGGAAATTAAAGAAACACAAATAACGCTCTATGCTTGTAGGTTGGTTTAATATAAAAACAGAGTTTGAACATGATAGGTGCTCTTCTTCAACTGTCCCAGCATGTTCTCACACACCATCCCTTACCTGTGTAGGAAATAAAATCAGATGTTATTATCTTTCCATTTTATGCATGAAAAACTATAGAAGAGTTGGGCAAATTATGCTTCTCAACAGCTATCTGAAATCATGTGTGCTGCCAGCACACATTTAATCTACAGAAGAAATATGAATCTACATACATCATGGTCACATCCGTCATGGCCTTGGGAATGTTGTGAAGCATTCTATGTGCTGACCAAGCATGTTTAACATTGACTGTATGTCCCACCAATGCAGGAAGAACATTGATGAATGAGGCATAACCCTGGATTCATGGGGCAGTTCTTTGCAAAGCAAGAGACATACTAAGTTTTTTCGAATAAGTAATTGTATTGATAAAATAATTGCAAAGTAAAAAGTCCAAAGTGGCTAAGAAGGATTATTGGTCACAGTAGACTTTGCTGGTTTCTAGAGAGGTGTGTGTGTGTGTGTGTGTGTGTGTGTGTGTGTGTGTGTATACATAGTCATGCCTCTCTAAAGATATATATATGTATATGTGTATATATGTATATATATATACATATATATATATATATATATATGCAGTAAAAGGAGAGGAATAAAGACCCTTCACCATTTCCTGATCACTGACTCTTACCATCTTCAAGGACTTTCACAGATATGGAGTCATTACAGCAAATATGCTCTCATTATAAGTGAAATAACAATGCAGACTTACCAGTATGATGGTTTAAGGTCTCTTCCAAATTCATGCTGCAACTCAGTTGTCATTATATGAGGTGGGGCCTTTAAGATCAAAGGATACATTTAGCCCAGCTCTCCATGCTGCACAAAAGTCCATGTTGGATGCTGGTTCCAGGTTCTTAGGTTTCTCGGCCTCCTGAACTGAATACCAAATAAACTTCTATTATGTGTAATTCACCGAGGCTGTGGGATTCTCTTACAGAAACAGAACATGGAGGAAGACATCTAGGAATGCTTAGCTAGGCACAAACCAGAAATATGCACCCTTCAGCCTGGTGCACAGTCACAGTGTTTGACAGTCTCACAAAATGAAAGCCACCTTCATAAGGAGACCAAACTAAAGAAGAATGGTCCACAAACAAAGGAAAAGTCGGCGGAGAAGGCGGCTAGCTGGAGTCATTCATATGTCACACTCATAGCCATTGTCTGGAAGAAATGTAGCCAGCAGGAGGACCTCGGGAGATAATAAAGCTAATTATTTTTATGTTGTTTTTTGTGTTTTCTCTTCCAGGACATGTCTTATCCCACTCAGGTTGTTAGTACAAAATGCTGTAGGTTGTGGAGTTTATAAATGACAGGACTTCATGTTCCAGAGGTGTGCAGACTGAGAAATAAGGTACCTACCTGCTCACATGTGCCAGGAACAGACAGAGTTCCCTGCTCTCCTGTCACCACTACTCCATCTTCAGGGTCCCCCCCTTCATATCCTTCCTCCCTAAGATCACCATTTTAGGGATGAAATTTTAACATAGGAATTTGGAGTAGGAGCACGAGAATTCTAAGCATGACAGACCTTAAGGTTGTTTCCAGAAGAATGAAAAATGCAGTCCAAGCTTAGGAAAATCCTAGCAAGATTTAAAAGGAAAAGATATGCATATAATATATATTATATCATATGATTAATATATACATATGTAACACATTCATAATAATAAATAACATAATTAGCACATGTTTAATATTATAGGTTATATAATATTATATGTGATATTATACATACAATTACTATATCATATATACTATATTACATATTATATAAATATAATATAAATAATAAACACTATTTACATTTATATTACATTATAATATTAAAAAATAAAAATATATTATATACTATTATATATGCACATAATATAATATGATGTATGAAAATATTATTATATATTAATATAATATATGCACATACCATTAAATACATATTTATATATAATATACTTATATATTAATATATAATCAATATATATAGTATTATACACAATAATAACGTTATACTATATGCATATGTATGTATAGTGTGTGTGTAAGAGTGTATTGAATACAGTCTGTGTTAGTCAAAGGCCTAAGGGGCTCTCTGCTAGGTTTGACCCAACTCATGATCAGATATTTTCAGGACCCTTTGCTATTAGCACTTGAATATTTGGTGGAGGAAAAATGATGTATGGGTTTTTTTCATAGAAAATGGCTGTTTTCACTGGTATAAAATGAAACTGTTCTAAAATGGTGAAACCCAAAATGCATAAAGTAAAGGGCGAAGGCAGCATGCTCAAGGAACTTGAAACTATTGAAAGTAGGCATGCAGGTGCAGACTTGGGAGTCATGTACTGGAGTGAAAGCCTGCTTAGCTCATAGAGACTAAGAAAGCACCCAGCAGACCTTCCTCCTCAGCTGACATTCTTAAAAGGAAACGGTAAGCTCTCCTCCTCCACACTGTCCCAAAATCCCTCGGATGGAATACCCCGCCCTTCTACTTCCTGTGCATATCTCTAGCTATCCTCCTGACTTCCTCTTACTCTCTACGGTTTTTTCCTATTTCCTCCCTGTTGCTTCCTCCACCTCTCGACTTAAGGTTGGTTGACTTTATTTAATCCTGTTTATAAGAAGCAGAAAACTCTTGGATTAAGGGTATGGGCTAAGTTTTCCCAGTGAATAACACAATCTTGGGGTTCATAATGTGATCAAATATCCTGGAACACACAGGAAAGGAACCTGAGGTTAGGGCACGTCAAATAACACTCTGTTTATATTGCTATTAAGAAGCAGAGTATGAACTAAAATTTGACCCATTTCATTCTAAAATCCGTGCTTTTAAATCTCTAGGACCTGGGGCAGGTTAGATGTTCAGGAAGGAAAGGAACGTGTTTCGCAAGTCTCATGAACTCAGTTTATTCACAGAATACACATGAAGGCAGAAGGGAAAAAATTAATTCCACAAAATTGTCCTCTGACCTCCATATACCTATCTGTAAACATACCTTACACACAATAATAAAGTTTAGATCTCTAGGCCTTAGGATTAATGATTTAATAAATAAGGTAATACAATCCAATGGGGTAAAGAATCACGAAACAAAGGCTAGATTGCATATTGGTCAATAATTTGCATACTCTCTTCTGCCCAATCAGAAGCAAGCACAGACAAAGATTCTTGGGTAATGACTAGGCAGTTTAACTAACAATAATTCTCTAAAATGTAACACTCAACATTTTTAATCAAAACGAGTGTTATCGCCGTGTTATTTTAGGAGGCAATTTCTACAGGGTAATATACCTATAATTTTGATTCCTCAGGTCTCGGGGACATGCACCCTCCTGTCAACACCTACTACGCATGCGTGGCACAAAAAAATTTGAATGATTCATTAAATGCAAATCGAAGGCAGCACATATGGGGAAGTGTTTATAAGGTGGTTGGGGAAAGAAGCCTGCAACAAATTCTGGTTAATATCCTTACCAGAACCTGCTGGTCCCTTCCGATAAGATCCTGGAGTCGATTCTGGAAAAGCTGAATGCAAAGCTTGTGTTACTCTCCAGTGCCTGGGTTGAGACACGCTCTTCCCTTAAAGCCCTAAGTCGAATTCCTTTTTATCAATACTAGGTCTTTGTGTGGGTAATTCTAGAACAGGGCACCTTATCGACAAAGCAAAATTCTGCTAGCAAAATTCTGAATGGGTGATGAACTGTGCTCACACTCGAGCCAAAGCTGCCAGCACGGGATTATCAACCGAAGCAATATTAAATGGAGTTTAAATTATTGTTTTAATAAGGCAGAATCTGGATTCCTCCCTGGTTCTTGACCAGAAGCCTTTGTCAAAGAATCAACTTTCCTTTTTGTTTTACCTCCAAAGTTTACCTCATGTAACGTGGGAGAAACTATTATTTAAATTATACAAGCCGCCCTGGGTTCCCCGGCAGCACTTTCTGAGCCTCTTTATGGATGAACTACTTGGACGTTGGTCAAATTTTAATGAAATCAAAACGAGGATAGCATTGCTTTCTTTTTAGGTCATCGGGGTAAAGAGGACGTGGGGACAGCTAGAAATAGTTAGAGAAAAACTGGAGATGAGTCTGCGGATGTTTGAACCCTGTGAGCACTATTTGGCTGGCTCTCTGACCCAGTCTGGCCTCAGTGAGCTCCAGGAAAAACCTGAGGAACGTCAGGTGTTGCCTCAGTCAGTTGGTAACCAGGAAGCCAGCTACCTACTGGCTACATTGGCCTACCCTGGCACTAGTGGTCAAAGGGTCTGTGCCATGACTCAATGTGGCGTATTTGTTCTTGGAAGAAAACCTTTTTCTGTCTGCATGGATGGATATATGAGGGATGTCTTAAGAGACTAGGGACGGTTCTCTCCAGTGCCAGGTTTGCGTGCAGCTCTATCTCCAGTTTTAAAGATTGTGAGGAATGAGAACCATAACAAATACCACGCAAACTATGCAGGTGTTATCTGGTACATGCGACCACTTCCTGACGTGGAATCAGGTTCTGGCTGATCACAGTCATGAACCATGAAAAGGAGCTGCATCAGAAAGTGAAGGGGGAAATGGAGGTAAAAAGCTTCACAGGGGAACTTTACCATGATCCACTTATTGAATTCTGAACTTAGTTGAGCTCTATGCTAATAGCTTTACATAAGCTTTTCGACTGGAACCTCATACAAACCCATGAGGCAGGAATTATTAGCCCCATTTGACAGGCCAATCTGTCACATCTTGAAGCCAGCAAGTTTTTATAAATCAGCACGACCAGAGTCTGGCTGATGATATTGCTCCTCTGCTAACCTAACCAAATTCTATTCATTGGAGTCCTGAACACACAACTTAGGACTTCCAGGAGAGGGGTTTTCTGTGCTGGCCAACTGTCCCCAGAGGCAGCCAACATTCCCTGGACTGGATACCCATTCTGGGAAGCTGGAGTGTAGCCCTCTGCACAGATGGCTCTCTAGCAAGCCTCTGTTTCCCCGTTGGATCTCCTCCTGTCTGCTGGTTTACGACACTCAAGCCTTCTGTTAAATCTGGAAGGGCCCTAAGTGAGAATGCTTTGTCCTTCCTTCTCTGCAGCCTGTTATTTGAAAGTCTTTACAGAGGTCCTTACCTTAAGTCACCAAGCCATCCTCTCCCCAATGCTTAAGAATTTACTGAATTAAAAACAAGCAATTGTAAGAGCATACTTAGCAATTGTTCGAGAGTTTGGTTATGAATGGATAAATGGAACATGGCTGGCCTTTACTAAGGTAGCTGGTAACAGATTTATGCGTTTCTAGACAGTCGAAAGCCTTAATACAAGTTTTAACAAGTCAGTGTTTATCAGATCAAAAATCTAGGATTCTACCTGTGCATCTTGTGAACCATCGTCTCTTTTTCTTTTCATGAAGATTAAATAATTTCCATCAGAAGCTGACACATCAGCCCCAAAGCCATCTCTTGCCTGTGGCCTGGGAAACCGGGTCTCATTTCTTTTGCATAACAACAATTACCAGTTTCACAAGGATATCTTTATAAAAATCTGATCCTTATTGTCAACCCACAAGTTGGGAGGCTTACAGTGCATTGAACTGCGTGGGTTTAAACCTCAGCTCGAGCACATCCTGGCCCAAGCAAATTCTTCAACCTTTCTCTATATCAGGCCCACTCTCCATAAAGTGGAAGCGGTAAAACAGTTCCTTCCTCAGTTTGCTGGTGAGATGAAATGGGTACGTGGTTTAAAATTGCTGGTACTTAGATCAGGCTCAGTATGTGGGTTGGCTGGGATTAAAATAGTGAACACCAATGCCATAATTCTGTAAGTAGAATAAATCTCACTGTAGACTTGGGTGTTTTACCCATCCTGAAATATTGCAAGAAAGGATTTTTTTCACAGCCCCCACTCCTCAATATGCATACTTACCTAGGGGGGAGATTTATCCCAAGATCCTTATTAGGTGCCTAAACCTTCCCATGATGCCAAGCCCTGTGCCTGGGTTTATTGACATGGACATACCCATGATGATTCATAAAATTATACAGCCAGATATTAACTGTAAGCAATAATGAAATAGATTATAAACATGTGGTCTCTTTCTCATTAAAATCTTTTATTTTACTATACTTGCCCACATTTTGTTCTCACTTTCTTAACAAGGTATTTTAATGCTTCTATTTGGTGTAGCCAAATTGTCAACACTATAATTTTTGCTCTCTGGGACAATTATTAGGTAGAATTAAGGTATTTGAATGTGAAGATGCAATGAATCTCATGACATCCCTTGGCTACATTAAAGAATGACAGAGAAGGAAAAGAGGAAATGATCATGTAACAAGGTAACCAAGAGCATGTGATGTCCTTCCTACATGGAACAGACTACTCTTGTAAGTAATGCATCCTAAACGGAGGACAGTCATCCACGAATGACCTCCATGACCCACAATACCTCTTAAAGGCACCTCAACAATGTTACTTTGGGGACATGAGTTTTGATGGGGACAGATCCCACTCCAAGCCCAGTTAGACAAAGTATGACTCCCATTCCAGTCAAGACAGAAGGGGAAGCACGGTGTTACCTTGGTACTCACAAGAATGTGTAGCTTAAAACTCCTCTAGACCTTTTCCATTTAGTGGTTAATAATAGAAAACTGAACAACAGAATGGGAAACTGCAGACAAGAATAGTACTTTCATATAGAGATAATCTCATTTTAGAGAAAAAAATGTGAATAGGTGAATAGGTGACCACCTTTATGTGACTGCTGTACATATTCTCTCAAAATTGGGATGGACCAATCAGACACCCCCACCCAGAGCTCCCAAGGACTAAACCACCAACCAAAGAGTACACATGGAGCTCCAGACAAATGTGTAGCAGGGGATCTATTGTTGGGCATCAATGGGAGGAGAAGCCCTTGGTCCTGTGAAGGCTCGATGCGCCAGTGTAGGGAAATGCCAGGGCAGGGAGTGAGGCAGGAGTGTGTGGGGAATAATATTTGAAATGTAAATAAATAAAATACCCAATTAAAAAATAAAATAAGCAATAAAAAATACAGGAAAGAAAAAATCAAGATGGAGACTGGCCATCTACCATCTGGACCAGATGTGAGTCACTGTAGTCCAGTGTCAACTTTAAATGAATGTGTTGATCTATTCAAGTTGCCTTTTTGTTACTTGATACTTCTATTTCTTACTTCCCTGTGTTGCTTTCTAATTAACTACATCCATTTTCCAGATATCATTTTCTTAGGTGTTAAGAGTCCTGCTTCAAAAATTTTGAAAATCTGCTTTTCTCCTCAAAGATCACCACAGATTTTTATCATCAGCATTCTCTCAACTCAACATAGTTTTATACTTAATAATCTTTTTCCCACTCTAAACTTAAATTCCCATTTCTGGTCTCAGAGCTTGTTCTCCTTTCTCCTTTACCATTTATAGCATCTGGGTCCTTTCCATTATACCCCAATTGTTCTCTGTTTCACGAGTCCTTGAAAAAAAGAGAAAAACCTCTACCTTCACTCCTATTGGAAGTTTCACCATTTTATGCCATTTCAGGGAATATCCACATTTTCTGAAATACTCAACCAATAACACAGATCCTCTGATACACTAAATATAGCCCTGGGAATACTCCCCTTTGGGCCATACAAATCTTAGTCTTTAATGAGGAGTTTCCTTATTTATTTCAAATAGACAGACCAGTGCAGTAAATTCCTCAGAGTGAAATGTGACTGACAGATAAATGGCACCCAGGAGGATGAATTTTTAGAAAAGCACCCAATGGCTTCTGCATGCTCCAGTCAGCTCCTGTGGTGCTTTCTGAAGAGTTCTAAGCCCTCAGTGGGTCTGCACAGTTAGCAGAGTAGGCTGCCAGAGAGCCAGATGTCGCTGTTGGAGACACATCAGCAACACCTCTTGCACAGCCACCCTCTACAGAGACTAGACAGCAAATAAACTGTGATCCTTTTATTACAGTCATTGGAACAATGATCCTGAGACGTTGTTGTATGGAGCATTCGTTTTCTCTTTGGAGAGCTTGTATGAGGCAATGAAGATTAGCTGCCCACACATGTTAAATTATTAGTAAAACGAGAGGAAGAGACTGAAGCAGAATGATCAACTGTCACTACACAAGGAATCTTCCATCTGTTCCCTCCTCAAGCGAAATATACCTTGTTCTGCATTTGAGTTCAGCAGCCAGTACTTGGTTAGTGTCCACTAGTAACATTTACCTTGGCGTCCGTCCACAGACTTTGGATGAAACACCATTCTTTCTGAGCTGACAAAGAACTTAGGCCATGCCCCTCCCGCCATCACTTTTTGTAAGAAATTTATCTTGGCAATGAAATTAGTGACACCTTAAAATCTCCCTTCTTCGTGTTGTCACCAAGGCACTGGAATTACAAATACAGCAATGAAGAAGCATTTTGTATTTAGTTAGAGTTAACTTTACCCACGGTTAACTTTACCCATGGTTAACTTTACCCATGGTTAACTTTACCCATAGTTAACTTTACCCATGGTTAACTTTACCCATGGTTAACTTTACCCATAGTTAACTTTACCCATAGTTAACTTTACCCATGGTTAACTTTACCCATGGTTAACTTTACCCATAGTTAACTTTACCCATAGTTAACTTTACCCATAGTTAACTTTACCCATAGTTAGTTAACTTTACCCATAGTTAACTTTACCCATAGTTAGTTAACTTTACCCATAGTTAGTTAACTTTACCCATAGTTAAGGTTTCTTCATCTGCTGAAACTGTTGCTTACACATAGAATAGAACGTAGAATATTTGTTGCAGAAAGACAACAGCTCTAACTCCAGTGCAAAGAATGAACAGCTCCTGGGACAGTACAAAGACTTGTGGCTTCCATCTTTTGGATCTTTTCTTCAATGGCAACAGAGTCACTTATCATTGGCAGATCAGTTTCTAAAGACATCTGGTAGCACTACTAAACAGGGACATTCCCATCTCTACCTACCATCTTCGTGGTTAATCCGACCACCCACCAGCACTACCTGTGGCATTCTCAGAGTTGTGTCCAGCACAGTTGAGTCCAGCACCAGCAGTACCACTCTGAAGTCACCATCATCTAAACCACCACCAAGTCACTGCTCTAAATGCTCTTTCCTTCACCATCCTACTCCAAGGTCACCGCCGTCACTCTGACCCCAACATTCCTGCTGCCGTCACCATCCTTCCCAACACATCACTGCCAAACTTGCCAAGATGTTCTCCTCTTGACCTTCGTGTTTGCGTGTAACATTGTCCCAGTGCTTAGATTCATTCATTTTCCTTTGTACCAATCCATGCCAGCCAGAAGTAACTGTCCCTGTCTGTTACTCATGGTTGCTTTGTTTGCATTATTGTATTCCAAGTTCTTAAGACATTTTTCCTCTCGGCATCTCTTTATTGCTTATCAGCTTTGATGCCTGTGATAGGCACACTACAGGAAGGGGATGAAGATTAAGTTAACAAAACAAAACAAAAAAAACAAAACATATGGTTCTCTTCCATTCTCTACCCTATCATAATTCCTCAAAGATCAAATGGTGAGATTTTGATCAGTATAGGGAGAGGGCCACTAGAGATAAGAGCATTCAAATTCTAGGACATTAGCCATCAAATAACCAAGATTTGATTGTATTTGTTTATACATAATTGTGGACCTTCATTTTATGATTAAATGCTGTGTATCTGAAGCTAAAACAGTAATATTCTGAAAGTACCTTCTAAGTAAGTAATGACAGTAAAACAATAGTGGTACAAATTAATAATAATTTTTGCTCAGGATTTTTATCATTTGCCCTGGCCAAGGTTCCCTAGAGAAAAGAACACGAGTATTGCAATAGTTCCCTATCATGCTATACTGTTACCAGAAATTACTAGGGCAGATTCACAGATTAATGAGGATGGTTATAGTATTAGATGGGTGGAAGACTTCTAGATTTATTAAATAATTGCTTGCCTATCTTTTAGTTTTTCTAAAACCTCTTTGTTGCTTGCAATTTCCATGAAAGGAGAAAGAACAAGATGGTTTCCAAAGTCCCATATTACCCTGCTTTCGCTTTCCAATCATTTATAGACAGAGTCTATTTTTTAACACATCTTCAGGAATGTAAATCATGACCCCAGCCCATCAAAGAACATTCCTGAAAGTTCTTTATCTCATCAGCCACGATTTCACTGTGGCTTTCCAAGTTTCTGTAATCCAAAGGGATTATGAAGGCAAGCTAGAAGGAAGTGCTCAGTCTCTCCTATGAGATAATGGTGATATTTCTTAAAGTACCTTTGTCTCCTTGCAACGTTGTCATCAGAGAGGGTCACATTTTCCTCCCTGATGCAGCATCTGCAGACACATGAATCACTCTGGAGAGCTGGAAGAGAAGGCAGAGAGGAAGGTTTATACGTTTCAGTCCAAAGAGCTTAATCAACAAAGGCATACAGTTTGATGGTCGCCTGGTTTCAGGGATTTGGAAAAAAAGTTATTCGTTCCACTCCCAACTCTGTCCTGATCCGTGTCTCAAAACCAGTGTTCATCTCATCATTATCTGTTCAAACTGTTTGGATTAATTTATTAGACCATGCAATCAGAAAAGATGTCAGAAGATGTGGCACTTGGTTAATGCTGTGCCAGAAACATCAGGATCTAATGAATGGAGTCCTCGCTTCAGAGCCAAGCTGATTCATTTGCCAAGTCCACACAGGCTGACTCAATCACTATACTTGATGAAATGGGCTTGGGAGTGCACTCCATGGACCCTGAAAAGGTAATTAAACTGCTATGACCTGAACTTCCTTATCTCTAAAATGAAGAGATTTCTTATGTACTATGAAGCTGTAATCTCCCCATAGACCATTCCTCCCTGGGAGGGAGGAAGCCTCTGCATAAAACTTCCTTTTCCACACCACAGCATACTAAGGGCATAATTAACTTTTAGCTCTCGTAGACCTTTCATTTATTCAACAAGTATTTATTGAGTTTCTACAAAGTGCGTGGTATTGTGTTAAGTACTGGGTATAGAACAGCGATTGAGCAGATATCATTATGTGCCCTGGAACCTATAATCTGGTGTGGTAGTCACATATTAATAAAGAGGCCACACAAATAAGTGGATAATTACAACGTAGATATGTACAAGGAACAGGAGCAGGATGCCACCTGGTGTTTAGACACCCTTCCCCTTGCATAACTAAGTAAAATGTGAGAGCAGGGCTCCCCTGAGATGTGAGAAACTGAGGGAAAACATGGAGAACAGACAGGAGACTGCCATCCTGCAGAAGACCAATGGCAGACATGCTCCAGCGAGTTCCATGCCACTTACATAGATGTACATAGGTAGAAAAAAACATTTCAGCAATGGTTTCAAAGAAAATTCTCACTTACTGTTCATGCACAGTAAAGTGTCATGTGAGGTCTGCTTATCTGACTTCCCCTAGGAAGGAGTCATTTCCCCAAAGTATCACATGGCCATAGAAATTATCTCTCTGATATGCCACTATGTAAACGTGGGGGTCAGTAAACCCCAAGAACTGGGAACCAGTTGAAATCTAAGTACCCCAACTACCCCTGGTCTAGTTACCACCAAGACTTGTATATTATTTTATTTTTGGTGAGTATGATAAAAAATATAGCATTGACTTTGTAGACTTATCTTTATTCACAGTTACATTCTTGTCTTTTTATAGCTCTAACCCATCTGACTGTGATTAAGCATGATTTTATGCAAAGACATAGTACTGAGCTTTGTCTTACAGCCCATGGTAGATATGACAGTCATGGAACTTAAGTTCAAAGGGCAGAATCTGTTCAGGCAGCAAGCTCTTTGCCCATATATGGGCAGATTTCAATGACTATGACTTGACTGTTCACTGGGGCTCATGTATATCACTGAACACTGGTTTCCCCAAGTTTTCAAAGGTGTTACTTGATGTATGCTTATAGATGATGTAGTGCTTGTCTGGGCTGTATACCCATTATATTCGCTCATTTTCTACTCTGCCCCCAGCATGACTTGTCCATCATCCTATACAAGGGAAGTTATAAAAGAGAACACCGAGTGACTTTTCCACCCTCACTTCTACACATCTGGAGTTGTATGAAGAGTAAAGCTCTGTCTATGACCTTGACCTTGTGAAATGCCTAGAATTCAAATCTCTTATTCTCTCTTCATTTAACACCTGGTTTGCCTTCTGTCCAGTCCCAACTCAATCCACTCACACCTTAGCCCACCTCCTTTTGGCTTGGTTTCCAGTGGCAAATGCCAAATCCTTGCAGAAGGCCCATCTTGCTTCGGTGGCTCCCCATATGTTATTCTTCACTGTGTACCAGCTTCTCATCCCTTGCACCAGTTTTGTTTGTTTGTTTTGTTGTTTGTTTGTTTCTTACCCAAAGTCAGGACTCTGAACTCATGGCAATCCAATCTTCCCTCACATTTTAGAAGCTACGAATATTTCGATTATCTCATTCCATAGGTTTTCTGCCTTAAGTTAATTGCTGATGGTTGAAACAGTTGAAAAGGATACAAAAGAGAGATACAAAAATAATCCAAAATTATGCCACTCACAGAAATGATTAAACATATTAATGAATGTCATAATGTTCTTCCTTACCCCCTGCCACATATGTATATATGACTATGACATCATTTGTATTGTAAAGGAATGCAAGATGGTGGGCAATATACATATTTCACTGTAGTTTTTTTCCCGAACCTTATTTTTAATGATACCCAAATCCTAAGATTCTTTAACCTCCCTTGTAGCCCCCCACTCACCAGAGGTAATGGAAAAGAAAAGATAGGGGGGAAGTGGACCTGTGTAGAAAGGTTCTCTGGAGTAACTCCCATCTGTGCTGTCTAGAAATTGACAGTTCAGTTCACAGGTCAGCAGCGTCAGCTCCCTCCACTTGCAAACACTTCGTGGATACACCAGTAGTCCAGTTAGGTAGATGACTAGTTGTAGTAGTCCAGTCAGGATAGCAAACAAGAATCAGCAGCGGTGGCACTACCTAGCAGAGACAAACAGGCCTCAACCTTGGCATGAGTCAGCAGGTAGGACCAGGGCCAGCAGGAGCACCAGGGAAAGTTCTCAGCTGAGCCTCTCTCAGTGAAGCAGAGATCAGTGAAGAAGACTCAAGACCCACAAGTGTTGCACAGCCAGCTCTATGCAAGCCTAGTTCAGTTTCCATCACTGTTCATCAAGTTCTGTTTAAACTCCCTCTAATGGGTCTTGCCTGTGTGTCTATCTCAGCTGACATCATTCTGCCAATCTGCCCAAATCCTTGGAAGCTGCAAGAAACCTCAGAACACCACCAGACGGTTTTTTTGTTTTGTTTTGTTGTTGTTGTTGTTGTTGTTGTTGTTGTTGTTGTTTTGATGTGTTTCTCTCTAGGGAGTCCTGACAAACGGAACTCAGCTACACAATGTAAGACAGACCAATGCATGTGCATTGAATCCCTCCGTGTGCTTGCTTTAGCAGAAGATCTTTTCTCCTGTGTCTGATTTAGCTAAATGTTCCTTCCTGAGTCTGCCTTAGCCTTTTACCAGTGTTCACTTCATCTAAACATTCCTTAACATGTTTGCCCCAGCAAAACAGCGTCTAACACAACTAACTTTTTAAGGAACCCTTAAGTGTCCACTTCATCTCACTGTCCGTTTACCTATACATCACCATTTACAATCACTTGACAGATGAGTGCCTAGACTTCTGTGTCTGTGTATGCGTGAGTATGCATATGCTTATGTATTTACTAGGGGGCATGAGGGTGGTCTGAGATTCATTGTAGCCACCATTAGAGATGGTAGAGATGGTATTTGTAAATCATCTTGAGTTTCCTTTTCTTCTGTGTCTGTGTATGCGTGAGTATGCATATGCTTATGTATTTACTGGGGGGCATGAGGGTGGTCTGAGATTCATTGTAGCCACCATTAGAGATGGTAGAGATGGTATTTGTAAATCATCTTGAGTTTCCTTTTCTTTATAAACATCTCTAGAGTCCACAGCAGAACATTTGCATAATGTCGGTCCCATAAGAATGTTTATCTCTTAAGCCCCAGACCTGTCAACAACACATTGCCTTTCATGAAAAAGAGATAGTGTGAAATGTATACTAGGGCAACCAACTCTCGTTACTTTAAGCCAGTCCATTTGTTTACTGCAGAACTGGAAAACCAATACTAAGGGTCTCATTCCCATGTGTGCTAATGCTCTCCTTAGAGAGTCAGTGAGCCCACCATTGTCCTTCCGTACTTTGTCCAAAGGCATAGAATTGCCCAATGAAACTTAATTTTTCCATCACACGTAGTCTTCCATTGTTCTATAGCTTATTCATCCAAGGGTAAATTTAACTGAAATCTAATTTAAATTCTCGCCAGGAAGGGAAGGAAAAAAGGATACCACACCATCATATCAGCTAAAATGACCTAGCTAGCCTGTGCAGCTGCTGACAACAGGGCCTCATGTCCCCATAGGCTGCAGACAATGGAACCAAATACAGGCTACACCTTAACATTATAGATTTCTTCAAGATATTGTTATAAACCCCTAACTTTTCCTTTGGTGTGGTTCTACATAGTAACAGGAATCATTAATGGTATGGTATCAAAGTATCAAAGGTTAAAGCCTAAAGCAGTGGATCTCAACCTGGGGAAATCACAATCCATTTAAGGGGTCTCATATCAGATATGTGATAACCTGTATATCAGATATTTATATACAATTCACAATAGTAGAAAAATTACAGTTATCTAGTAGTAACAAAAATAACTTTATGGTTGGGGGTCACCAAAACATGAATAACTGTATTAAAGGGTCACAGAACTAGGAAGGTTGAGAACCACTGCTCTAAAGAGTGAAAGGGAATTACCAGCACAGGGAGAGCACCAGAGAATATCAGCTCTAATTCTTAAGTCATGACCTCTCTCTACACTTAAGACATTGAGGCAAAGCTGCCACTCACCCTGAGAACTGTTACTCACCACACAAACAAGGACCACAATGAGCCCTTGTATTGTGTCTATTTCATGATCCCTTGATTACAGCGACTGATGCAGATGCTGGCTCTCCTAAGAAAACAGGGATTTTACTGCAAAGGGTTTTAAAGAGCTCTTGAAATCCACAGGAGGCTGAAGACTGAGATGTGAAAGCTAGCAGAGAGAAACAAATTTGGAGTGAAGATTTCCCGCTCTGATCATGAACCATTACGAGCACTTTGCAGACACATCAGCTCTTCTGTACTTACTGCCTGCCTGTGATATGGTTCTGTTGTTGTGCACTGTTTCAGCAGGTAACGGAGATTCTGATAGCTCAGCGCCTTAGCCAAAGTCATACAGGGAACCTTGTTCCTGTGAACAACACTCATGGACTATATCATGAGGCTCCCTGAGGATTTCCCTTAAAAATCTTGGATGCCGCTAAAGAATATAAAATGACTATGGTAGTGGAAACCAAATTAAGGGCCCAGACTACAAGTGACAATTATTGGATATTGATTTATTGTATGACATTGGATTGATCATGAAATAAACCTGGCAATATAGCACTTGCATGCTTGTACAGATACCAGGGTTATAATTTAAAGCAACATATTGACATATAAGCCTTATACTCTCTAATGTGACACATAATCAGGGTTTGATAATCACTTGTTCAATAAATGAACGTGAGGAATACATTTTAACATATACTTTAATAATTTTTAAGTCGACACAAGTATGACAGCAGAGTATATCTGTAAGGGAGAAGGCTTAGTCAAGATGTGAAGAGAGGAAGAGTCACAGAAGTTTTATGGGAAAGGAGCCATTACCTTCTCCATGGTTGTTACAATGCCTCCTAGGTGAGCAGCAGGAGGGAGTGGAATAATCTTCATTACCAATTTACAAACGTTCCTAAGTGTTTTAAATACTGTTGTGTCTTTTAAAGACACTCCTACACTGATCATTTCAGTGGGGAGAGAAGAAGGAAAAAGATAAGACTTTTTTTAGTTAACTAGATTAAGGAGTGAGAAAGAAGGCTAACACCTTTCTCCTCACAACGCTGCAGACAGAACAAAATGGGAAGGTTTATGATGCTTCTGTAGTCTGAAAACTCTAATATTCTAATACTTCCCAGAGATATGTCTTTTTATACCTTTGAGAATTATAGAAATAGCATTTAGACAATATGCAAGCTGAGTGTATTTGGGCTAACCTGCTGCAAGGTCCGAGTCTCTCCCAACATGTAAGTACTCAGAAGCACTAATTATTAAATATCTTTTAAGCAAACCCCTATGTAGGTATTCTGTAGAAAGGGGTATGGTATGAAGCCAGAGTAGAGCTCACTGCTATACAGATGGTAAAAACTCAAGGGCAGGATGCCAAGAGGAAAAATGAATGTGTACTTTTTGAGTAGTTTTGTTTTCAAGGATGTGTACTAAAATTCTTTTTATTTTATTGTTTGCACAGGATGGTTCACAGAGAAAGCTGTTAGCATAATGTGGTAGTTTGAATGAGGATGGCCTCCATTGGCTCTTACATTTTAATGCTTGGTCTCCAGTGAGTGGAATTGTTTAGGAAGGATTAGGAAGTATGACCTTATTAGAGTTAAGTATGCTTGTTGGAGTAGGTATGACCTTGTTGGAAGAGGTGTGAATTTTTTGGAGAAAGCGTGGCTTTGTTGGAGGTGTGGTCTTATTGGAAAGGGTGTGGCTTGTTGAAGAAGGCGTGGCTTTGTTGGAGGAGGTGTGGTCTTATTGGAAAGGTTGTGGCTTATTGAAGAAGGTGTGGCCTTGGAGGAGGTGTGGCCTTGTTGGAGGAGGTGTGGCCTTGCTGGAGGAAATGTGGCCTTGTTGGAGGAGATGTGGTCTTGCTGAAGGAGGTATACCACTTGTGTGGGCTTTGAAGTTTCAAAAGCCCAGGCCAGACCCAGTCTCTCTGTGCGTGGAACAGGATGTACCTTACAGTACTCTTTATCTAAGTTTTCAAAGAAGGCTATGAGGAGCTGAGGCACATGCCTGAAGCTAAAAGCATGAGTAAGAGGAGTGCTCCACAGGACAGAGCATCCAGTAGGGCGGGGTGCTGCAGGAGGGGCGAGAAGCTGGCACTTGTGGCTAGAACCCTGGGTACATATGATGAGTACTAAGTGGTGGGGCCAGAAAGATGAGTTGAGCTCAGTCGGGGACGTGTCACACATCCTAACCCTTGGGTGTGACTCAGGACCTGCCAGTGAGAAAGTTACCATAAACCTGTTTCCTCTGCATGAAAGATACGGTGCAGATCATGGTAGGACAAGAACAGAAATCTGTAGGAAATGAGAGTGTAGGTTAGAGCCGGGAGAAAGGGGACAAGAGGTCACCATAAGTGTGAAAAGTTTAGGGCACTTGGAGCCTGTGGCGTGGCGTTTCCTTCTGGATCTCTAAGCCCCTACTTCAGTGAATCTAAAACTTAAGTGGCGACACTTGCTTCGTGTATTGTTGCGGGGTTTCAGCGCTCTATGGTTTCTGTCAACTGCCTGTTCTGTGTGTAAGGCTTGGCAGCCCAAGACTCAGGCAGCAGCAATTGCTGTAGTCTGCTTTGCTGCCGAGCTTGCCAGCACCTCAGCTTTCCATATTGTATCTGCGTTGGCAGGGAAAGATGAAACGGAGCTGACAAGCGGGATGGTGGAAGCAGGACGCTGATTCTGTTCTGGTTTCAGCCAGGATTGTTTGTTCAGTCCTAACAGCTAGCATGAGGCCTCTCTGAGGACCCTGGGAAATCACCAGCCACACGGTAACCAAAAGGCAGGCAGAAATCTGAGCAGCCAAGAGGGAGGCCGAGGCAGCCTTTGTGGGGAAAACATTTGTTCCCCTTAAAGAAATAGGATGTTTGAAAAGAAAACATGAAACCTTGGAGACGCAGACTCCAACACATACATTGTAGTAACCACTCCCTCCAGATGGGCTCAAGGACCACGCCAGCTACATGATCTATTTCTTTGCCAGGAACAAACTCACTGCAGAGAATGCCGTGTTCCCGCACAAAATAATCTTTGTGGTGTATTAAACAAGATTTGTTTCCAATTGCTATTTTCCCAGAGAGCAGGCAACCATTCTAATTCTTTAAGTTCACAATTCATTCAAACCTTATAATATCCATAATTGATCTGTGGTTCTGGGTGTTGTTTACTGGGACTGAGAGAATGCCCTGGACTTTTTCCAGATGCTAAAAAAATGCTGCAGAAAATGAGAAAATTAAACTGGTCTAGACCTGAATTGAGAACACTGTCTGAGAAACAGAATTAGCTGTATCCAAATTTAGTTCGTCGAGCCTCTCTTCATGGGAGCCCCGGGCAGCACAGCTCCAAAAGGAGGCAGACAGCCATTTGGCTCAGGTTAGATGAAAATGGCACCGTGTGGTAGCCTGGGAGACTTCATGGGTCAGCTCCTCCATTCCCTTGCTGTGGCCTGTGTGAAACAGGACACAGTCCACTCCTAGAGCTCCTGATGACGGTGCTATCTGCCCTTCACCAGGCTTCCTGTCCTTCTTTTCTCCCTTCACTGATGTCAATGACATCTAGCTTCCTACAGTTCATAGAACTCCACTGAAGCTTGTTCTTATTATTCAAAGTGTGGGGAGACTTTCCATATGTCTTCCTTTATTTTCTGAATAGGGTTTTTTTTTTCCTTTGGTGACCCAAAACTCCAAAATTATTTTATTTGGCATTATGTAAAAACATCAATATTGAGACAATTCAAGGATTAAAGGAACAGTTCATCTTCTTATAAGTTTAAATATATGTGTATATATTCATTTTTATACAAACCAGAAGATAAGTAACTTTTTAAGGTTCCTTTTGTGTGTGTGTGTGTGTGTGTGTGTGTGTGTGTGTGTGTGTGTGTGTGTGATGTTTATGGGTACTTGAAGAGAATGTCAGAGCTACAGGCATTTGTGAGCCACTAGACGTGGGTGATAGCAACTGAGCTGAAATTCTGAGGAAGAGCAGCAAGGGCTCTCACCTGGTAAGCATGAGCACAGACTGGTGGTGTTCAAGTTATTTTTATCCCTCCCCTCTGAATAGCTTCTAACTGTTGTAGAAAGCTTTGTCTAGTTGTGAATCTGAAAGAAAAATTCACAACACTGAACAGAGTGGCCGATGCCGTGTCCTGGAACAGAAAACACGAAAAACAACATAAAAATAATTAGCTTTATTATCTCCCGAGGTCCTCCTGCTGGCTACATTTCTCCCAGACAATGGCTATGAGTGTGACATATGAATGACTCCAGCTAGCCGCCTTCTCCGCCGACTTTTCCTTTGTTTGTGGACCATTCTTCTTTAGTTTGGTCTCCTTATGAAGGTGGCTCTCATTTTGTGAGACTGCCAAACACTGTGACTATGCACCAGGCTGAAGGGTGCATATTTCTGGTTTGTGCCTAGCTAAGCATTCCTAGATGTCTTCCTCCATGTTCTGTTTCTGTAAGAGAATCCCACAGCCTCGGTGAATTACACATAATAGAAGTTTATTTGGTATTTAGTTCAGGAGGCCGAGAAACCTAAGAACCTGGAACCAGCATCCAGCATGGACTTTTGTGCAGCATGGAGAGCTGGGCTAAATGTATCCTTTGATCTTAAAGGCCCCACCTCATACCATACAATGACAACAGAGTTGCAGCATGAATTTGGAAGAGACCTTAAACCATCCTACTGGTAAGTCTGCATTGTTATTTCATTTAAAATGAGAGCATATTTGCTGTAATGACCCCATATCTGTGAAAGTCCTTGAAAATGGTAAGAGTCAGTTTTCAGGAAATGGTGAAGGGTCCTCTCCTTTTGCTGTCTTCTGCTCTCTCTCTTTCCTCATGAAATTCTTCAAGTTTGTAAGCTTGGCTGACGTCATTAGCTATGACAGCAAGATGCTCTATACCGTTCTCCTATGGGCTACTAGAGCTAAAATGCCTGTGTTCTGGCATTCTGTGACAATATGCAAATGAGTCCATATTAATCATGACCAGATGGACTGCCAGTCCTGCCCTGTCACATTGACTAGAGACCACCATAGAACCATCAGCTTCAAGGATAAGGCTAACAGAAACATGTCAAAAGGATCTACCTTTTCAGTTCTCAACTCCTGTGGTCAAACAGACTTATTCTTCTGAAACTAATTAAGCCAAATGTTTGTTTTAATGAGATATCTAGTCAATAGATGCCAGTCTCATCTCAGTGAAGGCTAATAAATAGCATCTAGTGAGTGTGGGGTGCAAATGAAGTCCCGGGTGAATGTGTATTCCTGACATGGGTGTGGCTATATGAAGGATGCCAATGTATGAGACCCACGAGTATGGCAAGGCCTTCCCCTGGTTGAGCAGGGTTGTTGACAGTGTATATAGGAAGTGGCATCCATAGCTTCCTCTGCCCAGATGACTGCAGCCTGAGACTTTCCCCATGCAGAGACCCCCCTCCCCATGGAGAACAGCTCACCTCCTCACTCCGACGTACGTAATATGTGTGCTGGGTTTCTAGCTGCTAGTATAGCTCCATTCCAACCCTATCCATTCCTCCCTTTTCTGTCTCTGTGTCTATGTTTCTTTGCTTACTGACTGTGTTATCTCCCTAGGTCCCATCTTGGCCCCCTTTAGCCAAATCAGGTGGATCCCAAAACCCTGCAGGTCATGGCAAATGAGTGCACCAACGCAGTTTACAGTGTTTGCAGCTTCCCTCCCAAACTCAGTTTCAGTAGGCTCAGCTCTTAGCATCCATTGTTACGAGGGAGACATACTCTTAGTTCTCATATCCACAGTCAGATTTATAGTATTAAAATTTATGTTGACTCACACACAGACGTGGTATTTTTTACTATGAAATACTAAGTTACAAAGCTTTCAGTTTTGTAACGTAACATCCTAGAATGCTTGCAAGGTTAAGCCATCCCTTGCCTGCTGTTTCTAGGTCTGCATTACTCCTTTGAATGAGCACCTCTTTTAGTGTATGCTTGCCGATGATCTGGTTCTTGGTAAAGGACATGTAACAACAAACAATGTGTCCCTGTGTCGATCTTCTTTCATTTTTCCATAATACCCCCGCTTTCCAACCATTCCCTCTACCATCATCTGATTACTCACCATTATGAATGATATCTTGGCCGTGTGTGTGTGTGTGTGTGTGTGTGTGTTGCACATGTACATACATGCTTATATGTGTGGGTATGCACCTGTAGTTATGTGTGAACATCAAATGCCTTCCTTGGTCACTCCCCACCTTGCTCTTTGAGGCAGGGTCTCTCGCTGAATCTGAGGTTGAACAATTCAACTAGGCTAGGCAGCCTGTAGACCCCAGGTGTATACCTGTCCCCACCTCCATCCCACCAGGATTTGGGCACATACCATGTCCCTTGGGTTCTCAGGCTCTGACCATAAACCCTTGTGCTTATACCAACAGAGTCATCTCCCCAATCCCCATTTTGGCTACTTTTGCCTTCTTTTCCTAAGAGGTGACATCATGTATTTCTTAAGAAATATTGTATCCTTTTAAAAACAAAACTTTGATTCTCCTTAATTTAGTTTTAAGGCTAAAATTGAAATTTTTATAGGGAAATTAAGTTTATTTTTATTCATCAGACTCAGAAACTATGAGAGTTTCTGAATGGGCTGATGAGATAGCTCAGTGGTTAACAGCACTTGTTGCTCTTCCCCGAGGACTTAGGTTCAATTCCCAGCTCCCACATGATGGCTTCTGTACCCTGAGTGCCACGGAACCCACTACTTCTCTCTGGCCTTTGTAAGCACTTCATGCATGTCTCACACAGACCTAGATATGAACAGGCAAAACACTCAAGCATGTCATAAAGGTTTATTAAAGGAAAAAAGAAAAGAGTTCCTAAGTGTTGTCATTCCAATTGCTGGTGGCATGAACCTGGGAGAGCTGGGCCTAGAAATGAGGGAGGCAAAAGTCTCATGCAATAGCCAACTTTAATCAGCCCATCAGACACTTTATACCTGGTGGGTAAGAAAGGTCACTGGAGTAAAGGTTGCATGAGTTCAAGCTATACATAATCATAAGGAAAGGCTGTACACAGCAAAAACATGTTTTTCCATAGAGACATGAGCAACAGCAGCTGAGGTAAATTCACTCCTAGCCACTACACCTGGAAGGAGAAACCCATTCCAAGGACAGCTTGTGTTTTGTAGAAGCTGAGGTCACAAGACTCTTGTCTTGTTTTCTTGGGGTTTTCCCACCAGCACTCAGAAATCTCAGGCGACTCCATTCTTGGACCTAAGGAGGTCTACAAACGTTTTTCCTAGTGGATTGACAAGCTTTGGAAAACTTCACCTAATAGATTTAATGAGTCTTGACTACTTTACAATATGATAGGCCGTTTTTCCACTGGCCAACGGTGCTTTCTGTCCAGATTTAAATCTGTAAAAGAGCTTTAGTCATGACCCTTCCATCCTGTGGAGGTTTCTTTATAAGACAGATCAATGAAGTTTGTATTTTAAAGTACATAGACGTTTTCAAAACAGTCTCGCCATGATAGTCCTGGTTACGAAAACATCAGATTGTTCTCAGTGGACAAAAGCGCCAGCTGGGCCCGATGTATAGACCTGTTTGCTTTAACTGTTCAGAAGACTAAGGAAGTAGGATCTCAGACATTAAGGCATGCCTGGGCTACAGAGTGAAATAAAGTGCAGCCTGGGAACTGAGTGAGACCTGTCTCAAAGTGCAAATGAAAATAAGGCAGTAGCTCACTGTGCAGTGCTTGGCCGACCTGAGCACAGTCTTGGGATTAGTTCTCTGTAACAAGACAAACAAACGAACAATCTCAGATAACACAACAGCATAAAGGGGAGGTGGAAGGGGAAGAAGAAAGAGAGGACTATTATAGCTCTATTCTTTAGTCTCGGAGAGATTCTAAATTATTTAATCTAATTACAGGTGGCTTGCATTAAGGCATTCAGAGTCTAGCTGAAGACACCATTTTGAATCTTGCTATTTGCTTCGGACAGGTATAATAGGTCTTCTCACCTTTTTCTTTTTGACAGCTTTATGGAAATTGGTTTTCTAAAAAGCTTCAACCTTTGGCACATTACCTCGCTCAGTCATTTTATCTGAACACTCAGGGCCATGGGAACTTAAACTATTTCTAGAACATACTAAGGGTTTTAGAACTTTTAAATGCAGGGACCATTATACAGTGAAAGCACCAGTTGATATAGCAATGTGCTAGAGAAAAATCTCACAGGACCCTACGCCCGGGTGAAAAGCTATGGGCAGTAATCGCCAAGGGTGAGGCTTCTCCACAAGATCACCCTGAGAGCTTATCTGATCCCCAGTGGTCAGCTCTGCTCATACACACATGAGCAACACTAAATTGATTCAACAGACTGTATTCATGTACATGTACATTGTCTGTGTGTATGTGTGTTAGAGAGAGAATTAATGATAATAATAATAATAATAATAATAATAACAACAACAACAAAGCCAATAATTTAATAAAGGAGTCAGATGGGCCAGAGATAAATTACAGTAAGAAGAGGAAGGGGAGAAATTATGTACAGTACTTATTATTCATGAATAAAATTCTCTTAAAAAGGACTTAAACAAAAGAATAAATGAAGCAAAATAGCAGATCAGACTATATAAAGCAATTATTTGGCTACTTCTCCACTTTTTAGTGAGATAGTAGATAAAATAAAATTTACCAATATTATATGTATTGTAGTGGTTTGGGTAATAATAGAGTCTTGTAATCAGGACCAAAGTCTGCACAGGAAACAGACCTTCTGATCTTCCCTCACCACCTGTTTGGAGTCCACCTTGTTCCTTACTTGCATCCCAAAGAACCTACTGATTTGACTTCTGTGACATATGAATGCAGGGTGCTTATATTGTTATTTTTCGTGTATCATATCTTACAGCTTTATTAAAATTTCTGTGTTTGTAGATAATAAACCCTGTATGCCCTTGTATAATTTAATGACTTTAATAAGTGTGTTGAATTTTTCAATCATCACTTGAATCCATGATGGAATACGTTTATAATTCCAGTAAGATCTTTCATGACATATGTTGCTCATGTTTCTACTGCTGCCCTAAAGTCACCAGCCATTCACGTTTCGTCTTGATAGATTCTATTTTCAGAATTGTCCATAGAAACCAAATCATACAACATTGGTTTTTATTGTTCTTAGTATTTTGGGGATTTATTCATGCCAGTAAGCATATTTGTTGTAGTAAAAATTAAAAAGGAATGTTTTCTATCAGTTCCCGCATGCCAGATCTGCTCGCTCCGCTGCTACTCTGCCAATGGGTCCACAAGCCGCCCACACTCGATTATCTCCCTTTTAGCTGCCCTCTCTGCGGGGTCCCCTAGGCAATAGTTAACATGCTTGGCGCGCGCGCACGTGCACACACACACACACACACACACACACTCACACACACACACACACATCCTGTTCTGCTGGCCCTCTGTGTTCTCACTCCGCAAGAGCAACAGAACCTCTCAGCCATTTCTTTCACACACTGTCCTATTTAGCCTGGTAACTCAATATTCCAGAAACTTGTAATTTAGCAATTAAGATTTACATGTTAAATTCCCAGTCCACGATACATTCATACAACAAATTCACTGCCAATTAATAAAGATTTAAACCGCCCACCTAGACAAGACAAAATCGACCCAGTCCACCTCGATCTGGATCATCCTGCTGTTGTCTCCATCTTGATTCCTCCCCCTCCCCCAGCTCCTCTTCCTCCTCCCTCCTTCCTAGACTTTTCCCCGCCTACCCTTCCCTCTCATCCAATGATAGGCTACGCCTTATCCTGGATCCACCTTGCTGCATAATGACCTCATACTACACATATCAATATTTTTTTCCTCTGTTAACCAGTCGTTGTAACGGCAGCATTTAATTCCCTCAACCTTTGATGGCTACCTGGACTACTCGCTGTTTGGAGTTACTATTGCATTATGGTACTCATATGAACCTAAAACAAATGTTTTAACAGCTTTTGGGTAACACTTGTAGTGGGTCTTCTGAGCCATCTGGAAGGTGCCTACGTGACTCCGTAGCTGTAGTGTGCTGTTGTGCTGCTTTAGAAGGCGGCTCTGCAAATTCACATTCTTCAAGCAGTGGTGTCATTTGCAGCCTTGGGTTGTTACCAATATTTACTGTTGTCAGTCTTTAAAGAACCTGGCTTTGTCTCTGCTGGAGAGAGGCAGTCACTCCAAAGTTTTTGTTCAGAAAGGCAACATCACATGACTAAAAGAAATAACTTGGCTGATTGATGAGATTGGAGGTCTTAGATGAGGTGGGGGCAAGGGACACAGATGGATAGCTTAATTAGAGGTGGATTTGGCAGTCACAAGAGACCTTACAGAGAGTCCATAGGATAAATGTTGGTGGTGGGGGGCGGGGAGAGAGAGCACAAATAGAATAGATGAGCTGACGCTAATGAGAGGGAAGATAAGGTGTTATGTCACACACACTATTGAACTCCAGAAGGCTAAGAGGATGGACCAAAAAGTGGAGAGGGATGATGGATTAAATACTTCACAAAGGATAAGCAGTTTTAGGCTAAGAAAGTGTTTTTGAAGTTTAAGTATGAAGGGCCATTTGGTGAATTTCTAGCATACAGTATCAGTTACCCAGAGACCATGAGCCCGTGAAGGCACACTACAGAGGATTTCTCTAAGGACACTCTAGCAAATCCCTCTAACTTGAACATTCCTTCCTGGAGGTTAGCGCATTAAGACTCTGGCATCTAAAGGAAGATCATTAAGACCCAGGATGTCACACATCTGAAGCAATTCACACATCTGAAGAAGTCCCTGAAACTTATCAGCTTCACGTGGTGGCCCCCATCCTTTGGCTTCCTGTTCAGTAATGACTGATAAGACAAGGAAAAGTGTGACTTGAGATGCCCGAGAGTCATGCAGAGGGCACAGTTTCCATGCCTCGTCACCCATGCTAGGCTGAGCATTTAGGATTAAGCTATGAGCTAAACATGTTTAAGTAACCTCTTGGCCATATGCTAGCAAGTAGTTCCAACAAACTCATTGTTTAACAGAGTCAGAGTCTAGTGGTATCAGTTCTTTGGTCTGTCATTGGTTACCTATTTGGAGTGAGTGACCATTCACATCTCCCCAGGAACAACGTCACACAGCAGGAAGCAGGGACAATAGCACCAGTCAGACAATGAAACTTGATTTTAGGATAAGCAGGACCCACTGTGCAGGGAACTACCCAGGAGGACCAAGAAGGTAGAAAATGGGAGGAGTTACAGAGCTAAAGGTTAGTTGAGGATGCCTCCAGAACTTCCTACACACTTGTAGATATTGTCCTGAAAGCGGTTTCCTTTTATCTTTCTGTGATGTTTCCTTTGTTCTCATGAGGTACTATATTAAAAACACACCAAAATGCCAGGCATGGTGGCACATGCCTTTAATCCCAACACTTGGGAGGCAGAGGTATGTGGCACTCTTGTGAGTTTGAGGCCAGCCTGGCCTATAGAGTGAGGTCCAGGACAGCCAGGACTGTGACACACAGAGACTCGATCTTGAAAAACAAAACAAATGAAGAAATAAAACACACTAATCTTCATTAACCCCAATCACACATCAAGTCATCTCAACTGGGGTTGACCCATTTGTCAGTTTATGCTTTGCTAGGACTCATGGATATGGCAGGAAAGTCTCAGAAATACCAGTCAGCCTCTCAGAAGGTGTCTATTAGATACTGCCCGACTGGGATCCTCTAATACTAGGTGTCATAACAGCCCCTTGCACAATCTAAACTGGATGCTGCCTCACCATGTCTCAGCGGCTTGCCTCTAGAGGTACCTCCTCCTCGGTCTCTATGCACCACATCTGCAGCTTGCATGCAGGGCAGCCTGCCCTCTAAGTAGGAGGTAGGCAGGATCAACTGAGCAAGATCTGGGGAATTTCACCCCCCACATACACATCCTTCTTTAATTTTTCCTTACAAGGCTCACACCCAGTTTCATTTTCACACACAACGAAGTCCTTTGTACTTCCCCAGGACCAAGTCATAGAAGTAAATATTTTCTTTTAAAAAGAAAGTGGGCGTGGATGACGGCCACTTGGGTGGACTGTGAATAAAGGCTTCCCCGCCGCCCCCCGGCATTACCAAAACTCCAAAGGAAAATAGCATTACATTGAGCTTCTAATTTGGCAGCAATATTTTCCTTTTAATTATTATTATTTTTTTTTATTTTATAGTTTTTCTAAACCATAAGGAATTTGGGGAAAACATTTCAATTTAGCCATATTGGCTTAAAAGAGCTAAGTCTCTGACGTGAGCAATACTGTGAGATATTGGAGACAAATTATTCTCTATTCTCCTGCAAAACTTTTCAGAATAACACTTTTGAATGCGCTCCAATGTCCCCTGTATGTAGAATTCATTCTCATTTTCTACAGGAGAACTGAATGTGAGTGACTAAACCAGATACACTTCTGTGAGGCCAAGCAGAGTGCTCATAAAAACACAGCGGGTTTCCTAATCACCATTATTGTTTTCTAGCTTGCTCACCACCAAAAGGGGCCGGACCCCGGCTTTGCAAACTGAGGTGCAGACGCACACTTGCTGTGCTTTAATTTGAGGTACATCTGCAGTTTTCAGCATTCGGATGATGGGAGTAGCCCAGGCACCTCTCTTCTCCCCAAAAGCAGCAAGCTCAAACCGCCACCCAAGCTCCCTTCGGAGAAAAGATCTAAGGCACAGTCAATAGAATCTCCCGGTGTTCGCCTCACAACAATTTCTCCAATGGAAATGAGACAAAGAAAGGAAAAGAAAATGGCGCCTGAAGCAATTTCAGATGGCAACCAAGCTAGGTCGTGCTTGCTTTGACTGAGGAATGAGGCTTATAGGAATTTGAAAACTCACACGACTGCCTTCCAGTGCTGAACAGTCTTAAGTATTCCATAAATATTGACCTTCCTTTGCCTTGGCTTCTACCTGAGGCCTACATTACATACCACGACACAGGCTTTACACATACACCTGCATCTATGCCTCAGTTTCTGAAGGAGAATCCCATCGGCTGGTACCTTTCTGTCTTGTGCACTATATTCTGGTGAGCCCAGATGGGCTAAGCGTTTCGTATTGTTTTGTTGCGCATGATTTCTCAAAACGGGATTATGTCTTTAAAAGCAGGCTTTCTAAATCGTGAAGAGAATTAGCACCTGTGTCGGGCACTACGCATGTGCCTACTTTCACCATGTACACCGCTTACAGTCTAGATGGGAGACATTCTGGGGGTAAACTATTCATTCCAATATGAGCTACATTATACGGGGAGAATAAAAAGGGACCCCGGTAAATAGAAGAAAGCAAATGTTAAAAAGATGGCCAGAAATGACCTCTTCAGAAAGAGAAATAAACGGAGACTCGGGGGATGGAAAAGAGGCAGACACGCAGGGTGCAGGAAGGGGGGCAACATTCCAGAGAGGCAACCCGGTTCCAGGAGGCTGGAAGACCTCTGAGGAACTGGCAGGAAGCCCATGATCTCCCTGTGGTGAGAGAGGAGAGGGTGTGAGCAGATGAGGTCTGAAGGAGAGGCCTGAGTGGGGCAGGCAGGGATTTGCAGGCGATCACACAGAGTTTAGATTTAATTCTAGGTGAAGTGGGTAGCCCTTGAAAGATTTCTGAATTATGCCAAGTCAGGCAATGCAGCTCAAGTTATTATAAATGGTCCTGTGCTGCCCACACCGTTGCTCAGCGTGCAACAGTGCGTTTTCAGAAAGACATTTGCCAAGTTCCAGAAGAACTGATTGGCTCAGCGTGGCCTATGGGAGCAGTCAGAGGACGAGTTCACAAAACCCAGACTGAATTAGTAAGCGGGTGAATCCCCTCGGTGAATGCATGTGAGAGTGACAAAAATATACGTCGTTGTCGTCCCAAATCAAGGCCAAATGCTATAGAGAAATTTTCGTTCTGAGTCTCAAGGTTTTAAATACTTGTAAAGGGTACGTTTGTGTAGAATCTTTTGAATGTAGCATACAGTTCGCTGGTCAATAAAGCCCAGTTTCAATACCTGTATACAGGATGGCTGGGGCTAAGGGAGGAGGAGAAGGAATCCATCTGCCAGTTCTTAGGTATCTCCACTTTATTGCGTCGGTGGGAGTGCAGTTCAAGCTTGCCTGCTACTCTAATGCCCGGTCTTGTAAATTCCAGCTGAGGACCATGTAATGAATCTCCATGTGAAAAAAATATTGGTGTTTTCTACAATGCCTATGCTTCATCTGAACTGAGAATTATATCCACTGTACTCTTTTCTGTTTCCTAGAACCATTTCATGAACAGAATAATTAACATGCAAAAGGCCCGGCTCCCAGCTTTTTTCTCTTAGTCCGTTTGAAACTGTGCTTTTCTTAGTGTCTTAACTCCAGGAATTTCAATAGAGAGACTTTTCTATATCGCTGTTGGAAACCTAAAATTCACTGTATTACTTTTGAAGAGCCTTGTCTCGAGGAACAGCAAGGGGAAAGTTCAACAGCTATAACCTATACAAGGGGTAGTTTTCCCTATTTAGCTTTGGCTGTTGAATTCCTCTAATTAAATATTTTTTTCAGCATTGTATGTTAGACTTAAAAATTTTTTATGACTCACTCTTGATAAATGCCTCAAAATTTATTTTCCATAATCATACCAAAATAAAATGGCAGACATTCACAAGTACCACCCTCTCAAAAATGTTTGCATGTTGATTGGATCAGAACCAGTGTTTTATGATAATGAGTAAACTCGCTTGATTTTTTTTTTTTTATATAAGGGACCACAATATTCTAGAAAGCTCCCTGTTCTTAGTATATCTTAGCTAGAACACTTCATAAACAAATGTGTTCATTATGACATATTTTCTGGAATAAAGCTAACATATTATTGGCATGGACTTGGTGGCAAAGTAAATCTTACATTCTCAAAAATTCCAGGTTGGATATGGAATTGATGAAATAGAAATCAACAGCTTCATAACTACACTTAGAAATCAGTTACTTAAAAAAGAAAGTATGAGGAAAGAAAAGGCTAACTATTATTTCTTAATTATTACTGTCTGTAAATGGGCCCTGATCCAGCCAATTCAAGCACTAATGAGTAACAGCTGAGGTTAAGGCTAAATTATGAAAATAAATCACTTTTGGCTGGTTATGTTTTCTTTAAAGCAGATCAAGAAGACACATTGCTGACCCAAATGTGAATGGATTATGTTTTTCTCTATGGACATGTATGGTGATACATCATATTAGATAAATGTATCAAATGAGAAAGAATTTAAGGCATATCAATCCTTGATTAGAGAATAAGTAGAAAATCACACAAAGATGGTTCATAGGAGAAAGATGCTGGTGGAAATTTCTGAATGACTCTTCTCTGATTCCAGTGTCTTCCTAAATGTTAGGGAAGGCCTCAGCTCCATATTCCATAAGCTAGACTTCTACGAATGCAGGAAACTCTCAGCCCCATGATAGTCTTCATGGTGTTTAGTTTGAGAGTCACTTAAATGGCGATCATTTCCCTTCATGTAATTATGGAAAAAGCTTTCTTTTATATAAAAAAAGATTGAGTTAATTTTGCTATCAAAAATTAACAATGGATAATGCCCATGGACATCCATCCCACTCTGGATTTTCAACTCCACACCAACATCATTGAGTCTTCTACTACAAACATCAACTTCAGGATAAATGAATGCTCTTGAAAACGGGGAAGAGCAGGGAATGGACTACAGAGCACCATTACCTGGCCTCCTTCCCCATGCTCTTTGCTTCTAAGCAGTCTTTCAAGAGAGGCTGTACTTTAGTCCATTTTTCTTTTTAATAACTGAACACTACAAGTGAGGGAATGCATTTTCAAATAATATAAATTTACGTCTTGTCATTGTGATAAATTATGTCTATGGGCATTTTCCAGCCTGTTCTGAAGAGTGGGAATATAGTACATGATATGGCAGAGCTAGATGACTTAATGGATCTTGTATCCTTTCCTTATGATAAGTAATTCATAATCTCACTTAATTATCTAACCTGGAACTTAGTGTCGTTTGTCAACAACTCAAAACAGGGATTAGATTTCAACATGGGTTTTGATGAAAGCATTACAGGGTAAATAGTCTTCCAAATCAGAATACTATACCATGTTACCAACACTGAAGTAGACAGAGAGAGAGAGAGAGAGAGAGAGAGAGAGAGAGAGAGAGAGAGAGAGCGCACAGAGAGACAAGAGAGAGCCTTCTTGAAGAAATAGTAGGTTGTTTTGGTTGAATGAAGCAAAAATCCTCTTAAAAAGCTAGGGAAAAAAATCACCCACTGGAACCACTGGAAGTATAATTATATGCATTATATTAAAATATGATTTGTGGTAAATTGCTTTCTGAAAAACAAGCAATTCACAATAGAATTTGGGAAAATAATTCAAAATAATACCCATGGAAATGCCTTTCTTCATCCAACAAAGAGCTAGTGTTAAATTGCTTATGGTCGAGTTTTTGCTGAGACAACAGCTGCAGTGTCTGATGGTCTGTTCTTCTTCAACACCACAGCTGCAGCCAAGCGAACATCTTCTGGATGAAGCACATCAAAATCAGTTGCTGCCTCACTCTCAAAGTGAGTGAACATTCTTGCACTCATTCTAGGGAGAACCTTGAGCCGTACATGCATTTAGGTGCCTAATTTGCATGATTTCAGTCTGCTTTCCTAAGAACAATGGCCATTGTTAAAGGGAATAGTTTTCCAACTTTGCATAGGTCATAAATGGTTGTAAGATAATGTGCACTGATGGAAAAGTCCATATAAAGACACTGTCTATCTATATTCAATTATCTGCTGCCAAGCAAATGAAAAGATAAGTGAAATAACGCTAGTAAATATCTCTTCCACTTCAGTGCTGCAGAATTGTTGGTCCAATGAAATTGCAAAAGGCAAAACCCGGTAAGACTATCACTACATTTCCTTCTCTATCTTTAGTATTACTGCTATGGGTGGTGGTGGTAGTAGTAGTAGTAGTAGTAGTAGTAGTAGTAGTAGTAGTCATCATAGTAGTAGCACTAGATAGAACTCAGGCTGCCATGTCAACCCAGATTGTTTCTTTACCCTCTGAGTCATCTCACCAGACCCTCATGTTCTAACATTAATGGTACCATTCCCTTGAGTCCATGACCATCTTCAGTGATCTCTGCTGAGGTTCTTAGTCCAGATACATTACAATAAAAAATTCACTCCAACTCCCAATACAAATACTAAAGGAATTCACTTTCAAATTTAAAAGTCTTAGTCTAAAGTTTACATGGCAAAATAAAATAAAAATAAGCAACAGTATCTAGGAAGACTCCGGAAAGGAGTAATATAGGGAACCAGTCTGGACAGCTGTTAAGACACACTACACAGATGGGTGATTTAAGCAGATTGAACTGAGTATAAATAATGGGGTAGGCCAGATGGAATAGAAATTCCAGAAATAGACTCATTGGGATGATGTGATGAATTGGACATTTCATATCAATAGACTACAAACGCACATGAATAATTGTTTAGTTCTTGAACTGCAAAGCAGAGTTGATAAGTGTTCTTCCAATTTGAGGACTTCATTAAACTGGTTAAATACAAATAATCATAAAATTCACAAATGATAACAGAAATAACAATGTGAGCTCTCTGATGTCAACGCAGGACTTCTACAATTACACTCTTAAAAGATGGGAATTCAAGAGATCTGTATGCAGTTCCAGCAGGGGACAAATTGAGTAATGGCAAATATTCTCATTTTTGTGAATTTCAAGGCAGTAAAGGAAGCATCAGAAATTCTGGAATTTTCAAGGAATTCACCAGTTGCTCAGCTGAGAAATTAAGTGCACAGGAGACACAGAGGAGAAGGAGCCGAGTAGAACTAGTCAGTCTTCAGAGACTTGCACTTTCCAGTCTTGTGTGTTCATCTGGAATGCATTATTCTAAGACCTTTCCTTGCTAAACCCAGAAGAGCCTTTCTGAATTTTCAATCATATCTGTTTCACACTAAGAAACCCACTGTACAGTTTTCAATTAATTCAGTGAACTGTAGTTTTATGTTACTCGGAGAAATCACTTTAGTTGAAGACAAACAGAAAGTCTAGAAAGAGTGTCAGGTACACAGAAGCCAAAGATATGTGACTTAAAGGTAGGCATAAACAGCACAGCTAAATGGAGCACCAGGGTTATGAGAGAGCTACTTCTTGGAGTTTAAGCATCATATTTTCTAAAATAGCCCCTTATAATTAATAAATACTGCTGAGTAAATGAATGTTATGGAGCAGATGCCACAGTCCAGTGAATACAATGAACACAGACATTGAGAAAGAGTCCCTTTTCATTTATTATTATTTAAAGTGATTTAAGCATAGGCTACTATCTGATTATGTTATCCAGAAATTTTATAAAGGGCTTTTCGAGGGGTAAACTTTATTGATTTCAAGGCATGTCCCTTCTTGAAGTAACTTGAAAATGTCCTTAAAAAATACTTTAGATTTTTTTGTACATGAGTAAATATGTGGTTAAAATTTTACTTAGACTGGTTCTCCATCTGTGGGTTACAACTCCTTTGGGTGTAGCATGTAGTTTTTTGCTCTACCCACCTTTAGCTCTGGGATCAAACTTGCTACCAGCCTCTACCCAGCTTCCCTTGAATCCTTGGACAAGACACACACACATGGTTTTTCCTTTTCAACTTGCCTTAGGACACAATTGCTAGGTGTTACTATCTCCCGTCTGGAAAAGCATACTCTGAACAATATTTTTATCTCTGCTCCTCCCACCGGCCCTAAACTTTAGTAGTTAATCCCACCTAGCCCCCATCAAACATCCCACCTATAGTAGTGGCCACAGGCCCCAGCTCCTTCTGAGAGTTCACATGGTGGCTGGCTTCTTCTCCCTCTAAAGCATGGCAAAATCTCTCCTCTCCTTCCTTGGGTCTTCTTTTCCTCCTCAGACCTGGATGTCCTACCTGTACCTTCCTCCCATTAATCTTTACTGATTGATCAAGAACCAATTAGGGAACAGGTCCTTAGCATCAGAACTACTCCCTTCATTTGGGGATTGAATGACTCTTTCACAGGGGCCACCTAAAACCATTGGAAAACAAAGATGTCTACATTATGATTCATAACAGTAGCAAAATTACAGTTATGAAGTAGCAACAAAAACATTATTGTGGTTGGGGGTCACCACAACATGAGGCACTATATTAAACGGTCACAGCATTAGGAAGGGTGAGAACCACTGGGCTAGACCATGGTGATAAATTACCTGTCTTCTTAAAGACTTAATCTGAACATCATTTTAGAGTATGTCTGAATTAACATTCTCTTTCAGGGCCAAGGCTAATAGCTCTGAGGCAGGAAACTAATCAGGAGATAATTCAAAACCAAATTTCCCCTTAACCTTAAGTACCTAATATCTCTTGGGACTTCTTAATAGCTTATACTCAATCTGTAAATAGACAAAGAAGGCAGGAAACAGTGCACTGCTTCTTAGAAGGCTCATATTTCCTTCACCATCCCATTGGCAAGAACCATGATATGGCTAGAAGATAAAGAATATAGCCAGCTAGACACCAATATGTAGTAACTGTTACACAACAAAAACAGAGCTAAAAGTCCTATGAATAGCAGAGCCCCGGTGTCCAGTGACTCTTACCTATCTTCCTATAGCATTTCCTACATTAGCTGATAGACCAAGGAAAAGACACTGCATGAACAGCAACACTAGGAAGGAAGATATGATGTCCAGACTCTGAGACTACTAGGTGTGGATGTACAAAGTAAGACCTGATCCACCATGGTGAAGTGAGGTTAGTACTTTAACTTTTGTGCAGAGAATCAGGAAAGCCTATGCAAGTTTCTCCAAACCTTGCTTGCTGCCATTGTCTTGTACTTACCCTGACTTGGCAGGTACCCTCTTTCCCTTAAAATGTTAACTTTGGTGAAATTGCATAATGGATTTCATTATGATGTTTTCCTAGTTATCATTACATGTTGGCCATAGTCGACTACAATTGTATGCAAGTTATATTAAGAACACATGGTTCATACTGTAGCTAGCAGTCGAGGAAATCATAGCATATTTACAACGCAGTTTTTATTCTTATTTGGGTACCATTATTTCTGTGCATCAGCATTCTATATATTCTTTTTTTCCCCAAAGAAAAGTTATTCGAGTTTCAGGATAAGATTGTTCATACACTGATAAATATGAAGCAGCGCCATTACTCATGGGTCCAGGTTTCTAGAGAATATGCAAATCAGTCACCTGGGCTAAAGAGCTGGATGTCTGTGAATGTACAAAACCTCAAGACTATTGTTAAAATCCTAGGTAAACTAAAAATCACTTGAGGCAGAAACTAAATAGATCTTTAAACCAATGGTTCTTCCCTGGGTCACCTCTAATCATTTTACGGGAAAATATGGTTTTATCTTTTAAAGTATAAAGTTTGGAATCTGATTGAGAGCAGAGGGGAAATGTAGACAAAGTCACTTACACAGTGACTTCTTACCTACAAGTGACCAACTCAGGCAGAGTTAACAGGAAGCTTTGAAATCCCTAGACTGACAACATTGGAGTGGCCGTTACCACAACACACAGCATCGTAGTAAACACCTGTTTCTTATCATTACTCTCTTTGGACTGAATCTGGAAGAGTCTGTTTTAAGTACTTATGAAGTTCAGGAACTGAACTGAGAATATTCTTAGTCCAGATATATTATAATAAAAAAGATTCACTCCGAATCCCAACATAAATATTAAAGGAATTGATTTTCAAAATGTAAAAATCTTATTCTAAAGTTTACATGGAAAAATAAACAAGAGTATCCAGGAAGACTGTGGAGAAGAATGTTACAGGGAACCAGTCTGGACAGCTGTTAAGACACACTACACAGATGGGTTATTTAAGCAGATTGAACTGAGTATAAATAATCGGGTAGGCCAGACAGAATAGAAATTCCAGAAATAGACTCAAACATGAATTGGGATAATGTGATCAATTGGGCTTTTCATATCAATAGTCTACAGATGCACTTCTTAAAAATTTCCATTGGGGAAAAGAAAAAAATTTCCAAGAAAAACCTCATATTAGAAAAATGCATGTTAGAATAAACCTAGATTAATAAAATAGCAAACATGGGTAAATTTATTTATTATTTTTAATTGGGGAAATCCTTTCTGAATACAATGTGAAATTCAAGATCAATATAAGGGAAAACTAGCAAAGCACATGAAATTGTATATGGAGAGGGGGAATAAGCAATAAGAAAAATAAAGCAAATGGAAATATTATGCAATGCCTATTATACAGAAAGATGAATTTTCTTAATATGTAGAGAGGTGTAAAGAGGTGTTTACTATACATCAAAAAAGGCTTCCAAATGTGACAGAACCATGAAAATAGGATATGAACAGGTAATCCACAAATAGATGGCCAATAAACAAAAGATTTCAATCCCCACTCATAGTAAGATAATTAAAATGTACAACACAGTTTTTTTTTTTAGTTTCCATCTTGCAAAACTCTGTAACTTATACTGCATGTAGCAAACAAAATGGGAATTCCCCAGTGCAGGGAAATTTAGCACATCTAACAAAATTCAAGTACGTATTTGATTCAGATGTTCCATTTCCAATAATCTGTCTTACTGATCCACTGACATGTACACAGGATTATTTTATTTTTACTGCATTTACTGTTTTTAGCATCAGTGAAATACCAGACACTCCCCTCCCACAGTATCCGGCCAAAAATAATTAGCTAAAACAAACAAACAAACAAACCGTACAGCCAATCAGTGAAAATTATGCAGCTTTAAACATGACGAGTACTGTGCCGGGAGAGGAGAGATTGCCTGCCTGTGTTGAAAAAATTAATTCTTGTGCAGAGGAGTACTCATATTCTATAAAAGGCACAGGGAGAATGTGTGTGTGTTTATAAAGTTAAACGATGGATGCATAAATCAACTGATATTTTTAATTTATTAAGAGAGCTGCAGAGACAGTAGAGAGCTAAGTATGGACTAATCTAGTGGAGGGATAGCAGTAGAGGGCCAGGAAGAAAAGCAAAACAATGTGTGTGTTCCAACGGTTACTAAGATACAACAATTCAACCTGCATTGTCATCTTCTCAATGATGATGGGAAATCAGTGTGCACTCAACAGAGACAGAGCCTCAATGCCCAGACATGTGTGGCAAAGACAGCAGAGCCATCTTAAGTCTGAACCCTGGATGAACACCTAGAATACCAGCCTACGTTCAACCACTTATTCACAAGGCCACGCAGCTGATACTTCACAGCAACTACATTGCAAAGCATGGTGTTTGGTAAGCTAAGACAGATGTATTAAAGTTTTTCCACTTACAACATTTTTCAGCTTACAGAGGATTTATAAGGTGCCCTTGTAAATTGAGAAGTATCAAGTGATGTATTTCTCTGTGATGTAACTTTGTGATCAAATGAACAATAAACGATTGCCGTAGAATGGGTCATAGGATAACCACTCGTGTCCTCATATGAAAGTAGACTTTAGGGTCAACGACTGCAACTGAGGTCTAGATTATGAATAGTGGATTGTTCTAAGCCCAGAGGGATAACAGGAGACCAAACACAAAAATAAGAGCATGCCTGGACAAGGCAGAGTTTTTGGAGTTTCACAAATCAAGCAGAAAAGCAACCGGGGGCACCCAGTTCAGAATAAAGTCTTGGTTGGTTAAGTGGACACGTGGTAAAGGATGCTGGAGGCTCCTGTTCTGCACTCAGCCTGCTCTATGGAGAATAACATCTGTCCTTGCCTGCAGCTGCTTCTGGGACACTGGGTCTATTAGGTCGGGGGGGTCGGGGATGAGAAAGTTCATGTTGACTTTTATTGGATGCATTTAGCTAATATTTCAGACAAGGACTGGCTACTTAGAAGCAGTAGTAAAATGTAGCCAAGAGAAGGAATGGATGTGGGGATTACAGAATGCTTGGAAACTCCCTTGTAACCAACTCTAAGTGCAGGGAGAAAGAATGAGAAGGCTGAGAGGAGCCAAGCAACACGTCTTTCTGGCAATGATCAGACTCAAGGTGTGGCGTTTGTCTAAGTCTGATGACCGCCAATGACATGCCAGCCTGGTGAGAGAGTTGTATGAAAAGGAGCAAGGATGTGAGGCTTGAAGATTATGTTCATGTAAAAAAAAAAACCTGTATGTTTATGGACACACAAAAAAATAGTGAAAGTGAGTCAGTCCATTAGCTTTTCAGGGGATTTATAGTGTGAAAACCAAATAGACAAATCTCAAGGAAAAGACAGCTTTAAATGTTGGGCCATAGTCCTTTGAGTCTTACATGCATTCCTGCATGGGGCAGGAAGCAAAGCAGTGCAGCCCTGGAGTCATACACCCCACAGGAAGGACTCAGTGGTGGCTTTGAAGGGTGGGAGTGGAGTCATGAAGATGTCAGGCAAGGAGTCCCTACTGGAGAACACGATCAAGTCCAAGCAAGTCACACCATTCAGCCCAAACAGAGAATTCTGGTGATGCTCTCTGACGGATCTTCAAGTACTGCTATAATTTCCATTCTCAAAATGAAAATCTGAATTATAATGATATTGTCCCTTGTCCCTTGCCCTTGCTTCATCATGTGCTCCCTCATTTCAGAAGCTATGTTTAGAGCTGATAAACACTGACCTGGTTTTCAAATCAGATGCAGTGAATAGACTGGCTATTGGCTATGTCTTCTAGGGACCATCCAGCAAATAATGAATCATAGAGTTGGCCCGACTAGGGCAACTCTTTGCTTACTACTTGCCTTTCTTTGAGGTGCTCTCATCCAGATTGCCTTTCTCAGTCTCCCTTCCCTGTCTCAGGAAAATTATTTCTGATAGTATACACTCCATCTTCAGCGGTCTTTAGGATAATTGTGGAAGCCATATGGCAAAGACTTTACAACCTTCGTATACCCAAGTCCCTGAATAACCACATGGTTGGAACCCACCCTTCTCTACCCCCTCAGATCAACTCTGAGTGAAAATATGCACTGGTTTATGACGCTGCTGAGATTTGAGCTTAACATTATAGGAGCCAACGGACTTATATCTTTAAGGAACGAAGTTGATATACCCCTGGGGAAAAGACTTTACATAACCGTTCTTGGCCTCATAGCAGATAGTTTTGTGTTCTAGATTTGTGGATGATGGAGAAAGAGCACTCTAGAAGTAAGAAAGATAATTAAGAAAAAAAATGGACACAAGCCTTCCAGGCCTGCTAATATGAAGTGTGGAAAATAAAGTATCCACCTTTTATGGAAGATAAAGGTGTAGCCAGGCCACCCAAAATAGCCACATTTTAACTAAAAAAGAATGGGAAGAGGACATCTATATGCTGAATGAGGAAGCAACATGAGAAAGTCATAGGGGATTAAAATCTGTCCTCTGCAGAGTGGTGACTGATGTGGGCAGAGATGAAAAGCTTGGTGCCTCCCAGGGCTGGGAGGCTGGAGTTATCTGTTGAAGGATCAGGAGCAGGTCAGTTCCTGTCTATGAGTACTGCTGAGTGAAGATCAGATCCTGCAATGTATAGTCCTAGTTGAAAGTACAAGCAATGTTCTGCCCCATAGAGTGAGGCCTACAGAGGGGTGGTTTTATTCGGACTCTTGCCAAAGTTTAGTTTCCTTCCAGGCAGTTAGTCCTGTCTCCCTGATCTCTTCCTGTGTTCTCTAGGCTTCCTTAGCAATGTTTTCTTGTGCGTTTAACTCCTGTGCTTGTTGTGCACTGTCTAAAGTCAGGCCATATTTTCCCCTCTGAAAGTGCAACCATTTCAGAGGGAGTTCGTTCAAATAACCACCTTTCTAACACGAGCTACTGTGACCCAGTGTGCCCACACCAACTGAGGAGGGATTTTCATTTTTGTGAACAGCACGGATTAGGTCCGCCCATCTGCCCAGCATTTCCTATTTGGCCTCGCTTTATACATGGTAGACTCTTGTAGCAATCGCTCTGCCCATTGCCATCCTTTGAGACTGTCAGGGTTGATTTGTTGGTTTATTTTGTAAGTGTCTATAATTTATGATTATTTCTGAAGGTTCTTGTTTCAGGATTCATAATTCTATACTGGACAAGTTTATAAAATTTGAAAAAAACATTCTGCTATCCCTCATTGTTGCTAGTGAGAACTTGGCTGCCTTTGTTATTGTATTACATTGTCGCATTTTATTTGCATCTTAAACACTACCATTTGCCATGTGCTATTCTGTTTAAAGCTCTTACTGGATGTGCGCTTACTTGACTCAACTTCCCCCTTGAGTTTAAGGTGCTGCTGCTTTCCTTTCTCCATTACAAATGAAGCAAGTTGGCTTTGTCCTCACCCAGTAAGCATCTGGGTAGTCTGTGGTCCTAGGCTGTATGCCTTAAATTCCTGCACCGTGTTTCTCTCTCTCTCTCTCTCTCTCTCTCTCTCTCTCTCTCTCTCTCTCTCTCTCAACAAGACATACATTTTCTTTTCTTCCCTTATTTATTTTCATTTAGGATTTATTTAACACACCAAGGTTAAAGGCTAGTGTCTTTCATTGAAGAAAGAAATACTTTTGTTTCTGAAAAAGTTGCCTTCTCTTTTAAATTAGTCTCTCAAGAACATCGATTTGGGAGATGACTTGGGTGACAGAGCTTGCTTTGCAAGCATGAAGACTTAAGTTCAAATGCCCAGCATCAGATGTAGTCACATATGTGTAACACCTTTACTGGAGCAGGGTTGAGACAAGAGGGTGAAGGTAGGTCATTGGCCAGCCAGTGCACTTGAGCTTCTGGTCCAGTGAGAAAGTCTACCTCATGGGAGTAAGAAAGAGCAATCAAGGAAGAGACAGTACATCGTCCTCTGGTCTTTTTACACACACACACACCCATATGCCCAGATAAATGCAAAATTCACACACAGAATCACATCATATCACATATAAGATATGTGTGTGTGTCACATACAAAAACAAAACATTTTTAAAAGTATCAATTTTCTGTGCCTTCATGCCTTTGCTCTGAATCACATCCCTCTACAGTCCACAGCTTTTCTTTCTGTAATCTGGATCCTCTCTTGGGATTGGTCTTCCAGTTGATTCTTTTTGGCTGTGAAAAATCTGTTGTTTACTCATTCCAATTTGTGTCTAAATGATTTCTCTTTTTTCACACTGGAAGTTCTACCTAGCTCATGTAAAGTAAAAGTCCCCACATCTTTGTAAAGTAAAAGTCCCCACATCTCGATTCCTGGTTATCTTCGCAGCTCTCTTGGTTTATGCCATGTTCATTTAAACGCCGTGGACTTTTCATTTGGCCACTTTATCTCTCACATCTGTAAATAAGATCTTTTGCTTTATTGTTTCCACGAGTCACACTCTCAACTCTGTGTTTTCTTTTGTCTCTGTGACTTTTTTTCTTAAGTGATGAGATCATGTACTTTTGAATCACAGTCTAGGAGAGTCTTCAAAACCTGTTTTTTTAAAAAATATGCATAATTTATTGAAAATAATTTTATAAAATATATTCTGATCATCGTTTGATAGTTTGTTTTCCCCAAACTCCTCCCATATTCTCCCTATCACTCTATCCAAATTCCATTCTCTCTGTCTCCCCCCAACCCCGTCTCCAGAAAATAGGCAAAAAACAAACAAAAGTACAAAATTACAAACAAAACAAAACCCACAAAACACACACACACACACACACACACACACACACACACACACACACACACACACACACACAGCATACACAGAGAGAAATGGTAATATGCAAGCAGAAGACCAGTAAAATAAAACAATGCCCAAACAAAGTGGTAGGAGACAGAAAGTCTACAAAAACATCACTGAGTTCATTTTGTCTTGGCCATCTACTGCTAGGCTTGGGGCCTACCCTTCAGTGTGGTTAACATTCCATTGAGACTCCATTGGAGAAAACTGAGTTTTCTTTAGCAAGGAACTGTAGCGTCTAGGTTAGGAATGGAGCCCATGCCCACCTTCTCTTCCCAGCGTCAGGACCCCATCTGTCTTGAACCCATGGCAGCATGCACAGGGCCTTCATAAGTTTCCAAATTATAAACCCTCCAGAGGCTCAGTGTTTGTTTCTGACAGGCACCAGGGAGCTTGTCAGTATAGGAACACTCCAATGCTTTCAAGGTTTGGATTTTCCCTTTTCTCCAGTCACACGGACCTGTTATTTCTGACTTCCAAACTGTAGAAATTGGTATCATAACTTGTCAGGGAAACATGTTCCTACTGTGGTCTACACAGAGCTAAGTGTGTATCTTTGCTTTACTCTGTCAGGGCTTTGGTTGCTTTAGGCTCTGTGTTGTGAGAAAGAGACACCAACTCTTGAAAACACTGCCTTGAGAAGGACCTGCGTTTGCCGGGGGAAATCTCTAACTCAGTTAAGTGAGAAATCCTGGAAAGAAAAGGCACCTGTAAACATTGACTGAAGAGAACCACAGGAATACATAGAGGTTAGAATGATGCTAATCACACTCATTTCTCTTGGGTTAGCTCTAGCTCTTAGGCCTGCAGGAGAAATTCCCACTGCTTGCTATACCAAGCCTCCTCCCTATTTCCACTCATACTGTTTTTAAAGTGCCTTGACTTATACAATTCTTTGTTTTCTTACTATTAAAACTCCACAAAATTGCTTCCACATTGGAACACAGAACCTGCAATGATTTAATTCTGTTTCCCAGGCTATGGTCACTCAAATTTGGCTCCAGAGTAAATTATTTCTTATTAACTTTGAGGTGATAGCTATTTTTTTTAGCGTTGGCGGTATGGTGGTTTGAATAGGTTTGGCCCGCATAGATTCATCCGTTTAAACACTTGGCACTATTAGAAGTTATGGCTGTGTGGGAGTAGGTTGGAGGAAGTGTGTCACCGTGGGGATGGGGGCAGACTTTGAGGTCTCCTATACTCGGGCTCTGCCTGGTAAGAGAGAGACCCTTCTTCTGTGTGTCTGTGGGTGACCGTCTCCTCCTGCCTCCCTTCAGATCAAGAAGTAGACTTCTCGGCTCCTTCTCCAGCACCATGTCTGCCTGGATGCTGCTTTGCTCCCTGCTGTGATGATAATGGACTAACCCTCAAAAACTGTAAGCCAGCTCCAATAAAATGTTGTTCTTTATAAAAGTTGCCTTGGTCACAATGTGTCTCTTCACAGCAATAAAAACCCTAAGTCAGCCAGTTATTTCTAGTAATTGTCTTGGGGACAGTTGTTACATTAGATCCAAGCTCTTGTCTTTAAATGCTGATATATAATTTGAGGATAACCATTCCTGTAAATTCAGTTTCTTTCTCTTTTAGCTCTATTATATATAAAGATCTTTTAAAAATAATTTACCAACCTCCTCATTTATGCTCCTACACATCTTGTTGTTAAAATATAACAAATAAAAAAAGTATGGTTGTCTTTTACCTTGCTAGATCCGGCATCGCGGTGCCCCAAGATATCTGCTAGATATCTTGGCGGAAACACATCCCAACTCCAAGGCGGCCCAGTGTCTCCTGCCACCACACACTCTCCTACACTCAAACCATCACATAAAAGAACACACAACACAATAACCTTTGACCCAATTGATAAGATATAATTGCCCACCTAAACATACAAAGGCCAATACACATCCATCCCTTAAAAAACCTTTGTAACAACCTGTAAAGGTACAGCTTGGAACCTTAACATCACCCACCATATTGTCCTGCCATGGTTTCTCTGTCTCCCTCTCCTCTGCTCCTTTCCATTCCAGTCTCCTCCTCTCCCTTCAAACTTCTCTCCCACCCATCCTTCCTTCTCCTCCAATGACAGGCCTCTTTCTATCCTGTACCTGCCCTTCACCTGTATTTTACAAATAATAATAATAACAATACGTTGACTGCGATTTCTGGACCCTGTCGTTATGACCCTCAATCCTTAACCCTCTGAACTTGATGTAACAGGGATCTGAAGACGTTGGTTAGGCTTCAATTCACTTTGTGTTTACATTAATACACCTTAGAGGCTGTGTTAGAGTGAAAGTATTGTCCCTGTCTCCAAGGCACATGGCTCAGAAGTCTTAGAGCACAGCATGACCGCCACCAGGCTGTTGCTGCTGGCAGACCACAATTTAACATACGGTTTGGTTAAGTTACTTGCCCAAATATACTCAACTCCCACATGGCATGTTCAGCTGGGATTCTTACTCAAGTACATAACTGGAGCCCGGTCAGTGACGTGCCATTAAAATGTTCTTTCCAGACGAGGCATTTAGTGATTGTCAAACAATTGACAGTTAATGCAACTTGTGTTATTTATTATTCCGTGTCTCTCCAGCAGAGAGCACATCTGTAACAAAACTCTTGGCAGGTGCATAGCATAGCGCTCTGTGTAATCACGATGTTCAGCAAAGCTTGGCCGGTTGATGGACACTCATCTCTGCTAGATTCAGACTATTTTGACTGAAAAGACCTAGGACTGCCTTAGGCTAGTTCTTGGCATGGAGGTTGATTGTGAAAATATGTATGATGGTAAAGAGAAAGAATTATAGCAGGTTCTTAGTCTAGTCTCATTGACATGGAGCACAGGCAGTCTGGTTGGTCTCATCATTCCACAGCTATTCTTTCTTTTCCTCTCTTCCCATCTAACTGTTCCTATAGCTCTCTACGAGATTCTCCACACAGTCAGGTGAGTCTGGTTAGCAAGGATAATGGGTACTATTTTTACTTGGGCAAGGATTTTCATACTAAGTGAAGTGATGAACATGTTCTATTTGTAGATCGAAGGGGCATAGGTCACAGGACCATCCTGATCCTCATCTGGTTTCTGGTCTCCTGGCCCAGAATATGGCTGGTCAGGTCATGGTTACATTATTATCAAGCCTACGAATAGGAAAGTCTCTCTGATTGACAGGTCTAAAACAAAAATCACTTTCTACCAAGTCTCCTTGTATAATTTCTGATTATAACAGGCATTTGAAACATGCCTTTGAAATACATTCTGCAGCTCACAAGCTTTCTTCCCTTACATATTTTCCTTCATTAATTCTTTGATTCGATTTCCCCCATAGTTTTACGTGTAATATAATATTCTCAATGGAGCATTGTAACAGAGCCATAAAAAATGAAGGATAACAGGGGAGGGCTATTAATCTCCTATCCAAGAATGTGAGAATAACATCTTAATCCCACATCGCAGAGGGTGGGAATAGATATGGGAAGGAAATTCTGTCTTAGGTGAAACAGCACTGATAGTCTTATAAATTCAGTTGTCTGCAAGTGCTTGCCCACTTGGCAGGGCCAGAATATAGCAACTGATACCTTTTATGCTTTGAACACAACCTATATTTTCAGAAAATCTTGGACAGAGATGTTTTTACCTTGAATAGGTTATACATTCTTTTAATTTTTGTCTTCTTTTTCTTTCTGCAAATGGGATAGTATATGTTAAATTTCCAACGGCCAACATACAGTGTTTGCACTGATCTTACCAAAAGATTGTGTCTACAACATTTGTCTTTTAATATGCTTCTATTTTAAAAACTGCTAACAATTCTGATATAATTTTTAAAGCCAGAGTTTCTTTGTTTTAAAGCAGAGGTTCCACTCACACTTTAGTTTTTTGCTAGTTGATGCCCCATAACTTCTGAAGCTGTGTCTCAAATTTTAGAATCTTATTCATCCACAAAGTATTTTTCAGAATGATGTCTGTCTTGAATAGGTTGCTAAACCAATATATCGTATTGACCTTCCTATTTTGGTTCCTCTTACAAACAGGAAATTTCTGCTTTGGGGGTTATTTTTTCTATTCTATTTTTATTATTTCTGGAACTCACTGGATCATATTCTTCTTTTTTTATTGAATTTGATATGCACAATGTCATATCCTCAAAATGCCATCATAAGAACTTAATCATTTTAATGTCCTTTGTTATTTTATAGATTATTTCCCAATGGGGTGGAACCATGGGAGATAACAGTTCATGATTCAAGTGACTTATTGCATGTAAGCATTTACCGATGCTATTGTTTATTGTCAAAAACTAACTCATAGATAATTATAAATGATTCAAATGATTAAAAAGATGCTAAATTGATCTACTTTGAGTCTGACATAATTTTCTACCCTCCTTTATAAGGGCAGCCAGGAAGAGTAATGTGCCCTTGAAGTTAGCCAGAGTCAAACCTGTCTCAACCTGCCCTTTGTCCTGGTTAATTTTTATTGTCAATTTGACATAAGGTAGAGTCATCCTGGAAGAGGGAACACAGCTAATGAATTGTATAGATTAGATTGGCCTGTGGTCCGATCAGTAGTAGTCTTAATAGATGACTGATGTGGGAAGGTCCAACCCACCACCAGCAGCAGCACCATTCTGTAGGTATGGAAGTCAGCTGAGCATGAGCCAGGGAGCAAACCAGTAAGCACCCTTCTTTGATGGTTTTTGCTTCAGGTTCCTGCCCTGATTTCTTTCAGTGGTAGAAGGTGAACTGGAATCGTAAGCCCAATAATACTTTCCTTCTCTTAAGTTGCTTTTGGCTTTGGTGTTTATCACAGTGACAGAAAGCAAATGAGGATCGCCTTAGACTCAAGGCTTTCTTAAATGACACCACAAGATCATGCATTTACAACGATGTGCAAAATCTTGTCACTAAACGTGAAACTCCAACACTAAGAGACAGGCTTTTTATGAGCTCTTTGCAACCAAAAAGGTTGAAATCTAATTTAATATTACCTGTAAAACTGCAGGGAGAAACTCTCTTTAGGAGAAGTAATATGACCTGCAATGAATTCTATAAAAGCCATTATAGGAGGTGGGGGCAGGGTGGACATCTGGATTCCTCTACATCATCAAAAGCCCCTGGTTCAGCCCCTTAGGAATTCATTTATTCGTTTTTCCAGTCAACCATAAGATTAGAAAGAGGAAGGTGAAGAGGGAGTGAGAAAACAACTTTGATTTGATTAAATTTTTCTTCTAGTAAAAAAAATGAATATATTATGGTCACAGAGAAATGAGGAAGAGAACAAGGAAGCAAATACTTGAGTGCCAAAAAATAACCGCTAATGAGCTGCGCGTGTGTTGCCAGCATTGAAATGGTTTCTTGTCTTTTCTGTCCTTTTTTTTTTTTGATACCTACCATAGCACAGCATGATGTAGAGAGGGAATTATTTTATTTATGAAGAGTCGGGATCCCACTCTCCCAAAACTATTTTCCTCAGCCTGTTCCTAGGTGCTTCTCACTGGGAGCTTAAAATGGCAAAGTGTGGCTTGTATCATCCTACCTTATGTATGACCTAATTGAACTTCACTCCCTTCCATGGATCTCAAAGATGGCACAAAGAATAATCTGTTATAGAGCACCGGTGGGACATGTTTCCCCAGGGACTTCAGCTTTGCACTGTATAACTTAGCTTCAATTAACTTCAGGGGGTGAACAGCCTAGAAGAGGCATGCTCTATAGATTTCCAGCAGAGATACAGAATAAAGATCACATAGGGAACACTTTTGATCTAATAGTTTTACCTGTTTCTCAACTTTCCCAAGAATATGAATCTATCTATCTATCTATCTATCTATCTATCTATCTATCTATCTATCTCTATATTAGATATATTATGGTTATATATATATATTAGATATAGATAAATAGATATAGAAATATCTTGTTTGTTTTAATTTTCTCCAAAACAGTAACCTAAATCTCTGAAATTGAAAAGAAGATGCAGAGCTAAGAGACTGTGAATTTCATAGCGGAAGTGAGCCAAACCTTCCATGATTTGTCCTGCGGAATGGCATCTGTCATTTTATAGATTCACAGCAGCATATTTGCATTTTTTATCAGAGCCTGTAAGCCAGAGGTAAACAACAGAAAGCCCCGAAGGGGATGTGGGCTATCACTGTCGCCTCTGTGCTAAAGGTGGTGTACTAGGCTCATGGCATCGTTCAAGTCCTGTAGACAGTGCATCCTTACCTATGTGTGCAGAGGCCTCTGAAGCCGAGGACTCACAGAACCGCTCCTTGAGCAGCAAGTTCGCAACGGAAGAGGCAAGGTCTACTTAACCACAAAACAGCACTTGATTGTCTGATTTTGCCCCAAACAGTGTTAGCAAGTGACATCCATGACCACATAAGAGTAATTTATATTGGCAGTTAAGCCAATCTTGACGGATCTAGGGTTAGGGTTTCCATTCATTTTCAAACCATGTGAAATAATACTGCCTTTATTTTCCTAATATAGACCTTGCAGATTAGTTTATATCATCATTACTGCCGGTTAAACCTGCCTTGGGATAGATGCAGTTCACTCATGAAGATCTCTAAACCGTTGCAGGGGAACTTAGGCTTCATTTGCAAAGGTCCGTTCAACTGTGCACACACAATCCAGGATTAAATGGTTCCCATTCTTCTCTCTCTAACCTATCCCCCAAGCTCTCTTTCACCTCAGTTTCCCCAGCTTTTCTCACCGTATTGTGGAGATAACCTATACTTTTTGGCAACTTTAGTTTTCTTTAGAACATGCAAGGCTTTCATTAGTTCAGCAAGACCACTTTCTGCCAATGAGAAGCCAGCAGGGGCCTACTTCCTGCTTGTCGGCCTATCTGCAGGTTGCCCCATCACTCATTTCCGTTGTTCGGAAGAGCCCTGGGCTCTTCTGGTGAAACAGGGTAAGGTAGCATCAGGTCCAAGGACAAACAGCTGCTGAGATATATGAAAACTTTATTCCTAACGATTTGTAATAAATTTGTAAAATGATGGTGACAAACCCGGATCTGTCTGTCCTCAAATTCAACAATATCAGAATTCAACTTTGTCTTCCAATAGTTTTCCTGGCACGTGTGATGAGTAAAGCATACTGATAAATAATGGTCTCTGCTAGCTCATGTTAAACCTTGTTTATAATTTACTCATTTATAGATCTGTAGATGATAGGGCTTTGGGTATTATTATTATTATTATTATTATTATTATTATTATTATTACTACTACTACTACTACTTAAGAAAGTACCTACAATTACAAAGGAAAACGCCTAATGGCTAGAGATACAGTAAGTCTATCATCCTTACAAGCTTGTTTCAGACTTTTGTTTGGCTGAAGATTTAAAATAAATTTAATAATGTTAACTATTGAAGAAAAAAAGACTGAATTGCTGAGTTTATTTTCATTTTAATCCATCAAATTTACAGAGAATTCTTTCTTCTAACATGTCTATTACATGGCTGCCAATGTACAAGTATATTGTTTTTCCCCTCATTTTTGAAGTGATGTCAATGTATCTATTTCTTTAAAGCTACATGTTCAATGCTTTGAAGATACTGAGTTAGTAAATATAAAATTTAAATAATATTTGATATCATTAAAATAATCGATAATCCTAATATTTCATTCTTACAAAGCATTCGTTTTTGGGGGGTTGTGTTGTTGTTTTGTTTTGTCTTTGAGATGAGAATTATTCAGGTTCTAGGTCCGTAGGCAGAGTCATCAACAATCTCAAGCCTCCTAAAACAGGAGAGAGTCCTGTTAAGTCTGCTCACAAAACTCCTGAACATTATACCTTTGCTCTTCTAAAACTGTTATGCTAACTGTTTTACAGGGTGAGAAATAACTACATTCTATCTGTCCTAAAGAAAAAATTAATGTAACTTGTTACATGCTGAACACTTCCCAAGTTAAAATTCGGGCCTTGGCTCCTTGTTAACAAGAACCTTTATTGACGTAAGTATGGCATCAATTCAAACCTCCCAACTGACAGAGAAGTTGGCTTAAAAACTGATTACTTTCACAAATACTTGTGGTTGTTAGTTTTAAATATAATATACAATTATCAGTCACTTTTCTGGGCACCTTCAGCTCAAAAGTAAAGGAGAGAGAACAAAATTCCTTACTATAGTCATTGGAAACAGACAAATGAATGCATAAGTGGATTCTTACATGTGTAATAAGTCAGACGTAGGGATAAGCCATGGGCTAAAAGCCATGTTTAATAAAAATTAAAGATTGCCCAGGACAACGCTTCCTAGAACCAAGAATGGGAAGGACAAGGGAGTTAGAACTGAGTGCATAGGCCAGAGAATGAAAATAATTATGAACCCCAGAATCTAAAGGCAGTGGGGTCAGAAGTACATGGGCTTCATGTACTTCTGGGGATTCATGCCAGGAAGAATCTTAGAGGCAGGGGCAGTACAGGTGGAGTAGCTGGAAGACAACTGCATGAGGCCCAGGGGGAGGGGAGGGGAGGGGAGGGGAGGGAGGCCAGGAAGGAAGTCTGAACAGAGCCACGAAGTAGAGTTCGTTCTCGTTGACACCACATGTCTCAGAATGGGCCGCCAAAGGACAGGGAGACTAGGGCACGATTCATTGACTCTGTCTCTGTCAGTTAATGTCATCCCATGGCAAAGCTATGTGCCGTCTTCCTCAAACTTCTGTACTGTGATGTCTTGGAATCAGAGATGGGAAGGAAATCAGAAATGATTGGGGTAGGAAGCTGCTGGCATATGGGGAGCCACAAGTAAGAGCTAAACACAGTCCACGCAGGGCACGGGGATATAGTGTAGCAGAAACAGGCTTTGCATTGGAACCCCAGAAGAGTGAAGGTGCACACACCGATGGATGAATCCTTAAAGAATGGTATTTTAGAACTGTGGAAGTTTACACTGGTAACAAGTTTAAATGAATGACCATAGGGACAAGTCACAAGGTACACTTAACCAGATGTTCAAATACGTTGTTTGGGTATGAAGTGTCAAAGACAGATAATGTCTTCAAAGATTAATCTCCGTCTAATAGCTGTATTGTGGGAAGTTCTAGAAACTTTTATCGGAACGTAGCTGGACATGGGGCAATGAGACAGGTCCTTGGAAGTCAGTTACTCCTGTGACTTCTGGTCACGCCTTCTGCTCGCTTGTCAGTTATGAAGTAAATCATTCTGTTTCACCACAAGTTCCCACAGCCTGGTGTTCTGCCCAAAAGCATGGCCTTAGCAACCATGACCTAAACACTCTGAAAACATGATTCGAAATAAATTCTCCATCGTTTAAGCTGTCTGCATAAGGTATTTTGATTTTAGTAGTAAAAGGTATCTAATAGACCATGGTATAAGAAATTGTTTCAAAACCATAGAATAACCAGAGAAAATATTGATGACAGCAAGAAAGGACAATGCCTGGTACTATACATGTGTGTGTACATACATACATACATACATACATACATACATACATACATATATAATGTATATATATATGCATGTATTATCATGTATGTATATGATTTATTAACTAGCTTACAAACTGTAGTCCAGCTAGTCCATCAGTGACTGACTACTAATATAAAGGCCACTAATCCAGTAGTTTCTCAGTCCACAAGGCTAGAGTTTCAATCTGGACTTTGGTATACGCCAGAATCTTAAAGAAGTAGGCTCTAAGACCAGTGATGGGTTGTACTTGCCAACCCAGAGCAAGAACAAGTAGGCGAAAAGAGAAAGAGGGAGCGCCCTCCTCCTTATATCCTATATACAGGCTGCTAACAGAAAGTGTGGCCCAGATTACAGGTACATCTTCCACCTCAAAAGACCTGGATTAAAAGTGAGTCTTTCAAACTTAAATGATTTAATTAAGGAGAAAGAAAAACCCTTGCAGGGGTGCCCAGTTTCTCCTCTAGCGTAGTTACACTGAATAAAATTTGCTGCTGTCTGCTAGGACTTTGGGGGAACATTTCTCATCACTGTGTCAAAAATACTTGACAGAAACAATTTCGAGGAGGAGTTTATTTCATCTCAGAATTTCAGTTGATTCAGCGCAAGGTCATTTAGCCAGATGTGCATGGGCAGACTTCATGGTACCAGAGGAACTGGCAGATGAGCAGACTTGCCTCACAAGGAGCATGGTAGGAAGCAGGACAGTAAGATGGCCAAGTGCAAAGTACCTCAAAGGCCTGCTTTTCTTGATCTACCTTCCTCCAAACAGGGCTCACATCATGGTTATTCACTACCCTTGAGAAAGTGCCAGTAGCCAGACCAAGGCTTTAACATGTGAGTCTGTGAGAGGTACTCACATTGAAACCGTAACACCCCAAAATTCTCTTCTAATTATCTTCCTATAGAGACATCTACACACATGACCTATATGGTACATATGCAAGAATGCTCATTGATAAATCCATTCAGCCTTTTTAAAAGTTTAAAAATAAACCAAATGTCCAATCATAGTTGAATGGAAAAAACATACTTCATTATATGTAATAGATACCATGCAAAACTAACACTATCACCACAGGTATTTCAGAGACATGTCTCATAACTGTAAAACAGAAAAAAAAAGAAACAAGAAATGAATTATGCACTATGGATCTATCTATATAAATATCAAAAGGACATAAATATAATAAACTATTTTCCTTCCATATATGCTCAAAGAGTGCAAACCCATCATAGGAAACACCACAAAGGTTTCTAACTAGAGTTGAAATGGTTTGGGGAAGATTGGGCACCCAGAAGACTTCCAAGAAACAAAACACGTTCTGTTTCAGGACTGAGAAAATTTCCCTGGTTATTTACTTAATAATGCTTTTTAACTTCCATAGGTTATTAGGGATGAGACTTCTCTGAAGGTTTCTGGTCTACCTGCATATTCCTAATTAGTTCTCAAGAGCTAAGATGACTACAGAGTATCCTAATCTGTGGTGTGGTCCATACAATTTGCTAAGGCTAGACCCCAGTAACTGGAGCCAATCTCTTGCCTGTCTCCCACTTGTGACCTATGAGGACTTTGCTGAGCTTATCTCGGTTTCTATGGAGCTCCATGCACTGAGACATCTGGAAATGAAAGTTTTTAATTAATGGCAACGTTTATATTGTTATTCAAAGTGTTCTCTGTGAGCCATTCCTTTTCTGGCATTCCAAGAACACGTCTAGTCATCTCTCTTTGGGGTAATTTTGTCATCCCCTAAATATTTGCACTTGGGAAGAACAAAGTACCTTAAGAAAGTCACCATAGTCGATTTCCACGTGTCTCTAGTGTCTCCTAATGATGACAGCAGAATTACTAATGGGAGATTGGTTTGTATGACACTCGGATCTATTGTGTTCCGGGACAGCTCATACCTTGATGCTTTCTCAGACCACCAAGGGCACTGGCAGATTTTATTTTCACACGTTTTCCATGAAGTCTCTATTCTTGATCAGTGGGTCCTTGCAATTGCCAGAAGCCAAAACATTCAAACTCAGGAAAGGAAAGTTTTGAAGCCTTTTCATACCTTTACATACTGTGGGGCTCTGCATGGACAGTAATGAAAAAGAGAACTTCCTGAACACATCAATATTGGACCATTTCATTTGCACCCCATGCGAGCACTTACCCTCCATTGCAATCATTGGCTCATCATTAACAACACATCCTAAGGAAGAGCAAAGTAGTCTCCTTTGGGGAGATTCAGTTAGTACAGCATGAAATATAAAAGAAAAAGAGTGAACATATAAACCCTATCTGGACACTTGCAATGGCATCTACCCTGTGCTTTTATTTCAATTACCTGAATGCTCTCAGAGTTATGGCTGGAACGAGTTTGCCTGCCTCGAATGATCAAGTCATTCGGGATATTCTGTTCTTACAATATAACTTGTTCCAGCAAAATAATTTACTTCGGTCTCTGGGAAAAGAGTGATTTGGTCCGGAAGATTCCTTTGGAGGTTTTTAATAGGACGGACATGTGTGTTCAGCTTTATTTACTGTAAGTGCTTAGTAACCCCAGCCACAAAATTGCAAAGACCTTGTTCTTTTATTTTCCCAGTTTCTTCTTTCTCCTTCTTGTGGTGCCAGCAACAAAAGGGCCTGCAACTAGATCCCTTCTGGTGGCAGATGGTTTACCTTGGAGGCTCTGGGATGACACATTCCGTAACTGCTGCCATTTCTCACTACCCCGTTCCCTTGTGTTCTTTTAAGTGGACAGTGTAGGTTCCCAAAGTACATATTTAAATAAGTTTCCTTTAAGTTGACAGGCATAAAAGAAGGAGACAAATCAAAATACGCTTGGACGCGTGTTTTCTTAAAAGGGATTTGGATTTACACCCCAGGAAGTGGGGCCACTTCAAACTTCCCAGGTTTCACTTTCCTATGGTCTTTGTATAAAATACAAACCAGTTTACCCTTTGAAAAGTATCAGGTCTTTACCAATTGGTAGCTATTGCGAATGTCAATTAAATGTTTTTTATTTGACACAGTCTGGGTGTGAGCAGACACGTTGGACGATGGAGCTGGGTAGAAACAATGAACAACACCCCTTAGATGAGGAGAGGCAGGGAATACTGTTGTGTAGGGTCCAATAGGAGGCCTCACTCCAAACCCGTTATCAAGAGTTGGATTTCTGCACGCCTTTTGATAGATAATGTGCCCATTCATTCTCTCCTTCCCTACGTTTCTGTGTTAAGGAAGCCAATGAAAAGCATTTGTTCCCAGTCATCAGAGCAGGCTTCCGTCTGATGATTGGGAAAAAGGAGAATGTCACTGTTATTAGGAACAATCACCAGCAGTGGCTTAAGTTGCAAGTGGCTGGTCCCTTTTTCAGAAAAGAGGAATGACTAAATTTTGTACGTGATTTTCAAAATGTAACTAATAATGGTTTTCTCCACTTGGTTACATTACAACTGTGACATGTACTATGTATTAGCAAAAAGCACTGAGATTTCAGGCCTGAGGTTAGCATAACATAGAACAGACATTGCCCTGACTGCTCTGTGTGTAGCACTTCTGCTCGTAAAACTTTCTTCCACATTCTTAAAGCTGTACCAGACTTAGTTTCAATCTGTAACAAGAGATGTAGGGTCCTAAATTATTCCTATATTCTAATGTGATCGATGAATTTCTACAGTCGTTCCATTATCTGGCAGATGATTCTGATATCTCATACGAGCCTCAACTACTTTAAGTCAGTTGAAAATACTTTTAAAAACTCAGAGATGCTGAGAACTTGATTTTAATAGGTAAAAAGTGTACATGGTCTTCCAACATCCCCCTGGGTGTACTGTTAACGATGCACAGATTCCTCCACCACAAGGTCAATCTGGTGCTTCTCTCAATTTTAGAGTGCTTTGCCTACACCATGACGTGATCAACCATCCAAAAGAGAATGTACCCCAAAATTGCTGTGCTATTTTTTTCCCTTTATCATAGCGGCTCACACTAGGTTTTTGAGAATATGTGATCTTTTAACAATACACTCTGGAGTCTTTTTCCAGATCCAAGATAAGATCACAGAATTTACTTTCCTATGAATCTAGGGGGAAAATGTTCAGGCCCTCAGCTATCTCTGCTTCTTGACAACACTTTAAATTTTTTCAAAACAGAAGCGTGCAACAATCTGTACACATGTTCTCGGTGTTTCTTTTGGTATTTTTTCTCAAACTAAGAGACCAAGGAGCACATGGGCCATATAACAACCTAGAATAAACTACTCTAAGACAAAGATTAAAAGAGAAAGGTTGTATTTATTAAGTGGGAAAAAAACGCCACTTATTTCGTAATGCAGCTAAAGCCAATTTGCTCACAGGTGAAAGCAGGGGGAACTGGCTGCATTGTGAGGCCCGGTTCTCATAGTTCTTCTGTGAAACTCTTTCTTCTCACTTTGCCTAGACAACAAAACATGCTTTGAGTCACAGATCTGATAGAACTGGCATTTCAGTGTGACTTTAAGTCAGTGTGTTCTTTCAAAGGCTATATTTGTGTCTTAATCCTCATTTCTCTTATCTTCAAGTGTGGAATTTAAAGCTAGGCTCTTTATTAAGAGAATTTCAAGTACTAGAGAATAGGCGGGTGGAATTTAGGTGAACCTGGCAGCAAAAGGGCCCCAGTCGCACACTAGATGCACTGCTAGACTGTGGTCTCTGCCTTGGAGTTGTAACTGAAACATTGTCCCTGGACTAGAAGAATGGTGGCTCTCCCTAGGTGTTCACCAAGCCCTAGCTCCCTTGTATCTGAAATATGATTGAAAAATATATGCCTGTATTTCTCTCTAAAGACAGCAATCTCTCACTTTTGGCTTATCACCCATAGCTAAAAACCACAAAATAGAAGATGAAGACATAATTCCAGCTCAGAACACCTTAGAGGTGGGACTCCAGGCTTTAAACCAGCTCCTGCTCATGTCTGTGCCTGTGAAAGTTTACACTGAGAAATCTCAGATGTGATTTTTATCACAATCCATGTCTAGTAAGTACAGTTGTCAACAGTACAACAAAACTCCACAGTCGGTCTTTCAGTTCCTAGCTCTTGGGTCTTTCATTCCTGGTAGTCTGCCCATATTTCTTCAGTCAATTCTTATGCATAACTTTTAGGTGAAAACATTTCACTCTAAGGCTATTCTACAAGGAATTAGACTATATGATATAATGGTGGCTCACGGCATTTGTGTTTGCGTCCAAAAGCTGAAGAAAAAGAATAACTCAATCTTTGAGCAATGAGCTATTCTGAGTATATCATGAAAGGGTAAAAAGAAAGGGTTGAACATTAAACACAAATCCAAACATTCACTCCTCAGATCTGAGTGATGATCTCATTTACAATTCCAGAAAGCTGGTTTTGTGTAATTGTTCCCTCTTCTGTTCCATCAAATATTTTTGAATTCGGAAAAACCTCTGGGAAATGATAGAAAATTAATGATGTATTCGTACACTCTTGCCAGGTCAGAAAACAGTCTTGAATAATTATTACCTATCCAAGTTGTGAATTAATTGTAAATATTTGGCTACAACTGCCTTAGGTGTGGATGGAGTCATGCACGGTGAGCAGATGCTACCCTGCTTATTCTGTGGTAAACAACAGCAACAGCAACAACAACAGCAACAAAAACAACAGCAACAGCAACAACAACAACAACAGCAACAACAACAGCAACAAAAACAACAGCAACAGCAACAACAACAGCAACAAAAACAACAGCAACAACAACAGCAACAAAAACAACAGCAACAGCAACAACAACAACAACAGCAACAACAACAGCAACAAAAACAATAGCAACAGCAACAACAACAGCAACAAAAACAACAGCAACAGCAACAACAACAGCAACAAAAACAACAGCAACAACAACAGCAACAAAAACAACAGCAACAACAGTAACAACAACAATAACAGCAACAACAACAACAGCAACAACAACAACAACAGCAACAAAAACAACAGCAACAACAATAACAACAACAATAACAGCAACAACAACAACAGCAACAAAAACAACAGCAACAACAACAACAAAAACAACAGCAACAACAGTAACAACAACAATAACAACAGCAGCAACAACAACAGCAACAAAAACAACAACAACAACAACAGCAACAACAGTAACAACAACAACAACAAAAACAACAGCAACAATAGTAACAACAACAATAACAACAGCAACAACAACAGCAACAACAACAACAGCAACAAAAACAACAACAACAACAACAGTAACAACAATAACAACAGCAACAACAACAGCAACAACAACAACAACAACAGCAACAAAAACAACAGCAACAACAATAACAACAACAACAACAGCAACAACAACAACAGCAACAACAACAACAAAAACAACAGCAACAACAGTAACAACAACAATAACAACAGCAACAACAACAGCAACAACAAAAACAACAGCAACAACAACAACAACAGCAACAACAGTAACAACAACAATAACAACAGCAACAACAACAGCAACAACAACAACAACAACAGCAACAAAAACAACAGCAACAACAATAACAACAACAGCAACAACAACAACAGCAACAACAACAACAGCAACAACAACAACAACAGCAACAGCAACAGCAACAGCAACCACAGGCTACGTGATGGTGACTCATGCCTTTAATATCAGCACTCAGAGGCAAAGGCAGGTGGATTTCTGAGTTCAAGGCCAGCCTGTTCTACAGAGTGAGTTCCAGGACAGTCAGGAACACAGTAAACCTGAGGTAATCAACTAGAATATTGTTTGGGGAACATAACATAAGATGCATAGGCTAGGTCTCAAGCATCTAAGTTTGATGCTATGCTTTGTACTTGGAGAAGAAATATTAAAGAGATCATCCTTATATCACATTGAGTCGCAACATGATATATATGAGAAGTCATTTTTCAGTTTTCTCTGCTAATGTCAAGGTAAAATAGTTACTTTCCCCTCCAATTTTGTAGATTTGGTTAAGTCAAATATGTAAGGTTGAGTTTGAACAGAAAAACAACTTTTCTAAGAAAGGTCTCCTAGCTAGGCTCAGTTTAGGGTTGATGACCCATGTCCTAGTGTAGCATAACAGCTCCAGCCTCTTAAAATATAGTCAATATGTCTTCTACTCAAGTTGTGGGGTAGAAAAGAAGGATTTTGAAGTGTGGTGGAAATAATTATTTCAGCAAAACTTTGCATTAAATCCTTCCCTATTCATTTTTTTGAAAAATAAAATAAACTGGAAGACATACTTGTTCCCATAGGTACAAATAAGGAACCACACTCAATACAGCTACTCCACTCCACTCAGGTGGCACTGAAATCAACCCCGCCAACTCTGTAACTTGTTCAAGTAGCAAGAGGAAGGGATACAATAAACTGTAAGGGACCCACTTGGGGACTTTTATGAAATGGCGTAAGAAATCCTTCTGATCATCGTTCTGTGACCATGATGAATGATGAACTTCAACCACAACATGGTGCTTGTTATTTTTTTAAAAAAAAAATGGGTGGCGTTGACTTGACAATGGGATTGAAGGATGATGAAGAACTATAAACATATCTCTTACCACAGTTCTAAAGATACCTGTGAAAGTACAAAGGAAGGAAGATGACTACTGCCAAACTCTTTCTGGTTTACTTTAATTTTTAATGCATGGATGATATGTAGGCATGGGTCTGTGTGCATTTATGCCACGTGTGTGAAAGTTCCTGCAGGGGCCAGGAAAACATGTAGGATCCCCTTGAACTAGAGCTTAAATTGGTTGGGAGCTGACTGGGAGCTAAACTTAAATTACCTAGGAGAGTAGAAAGTGCTCCTAACGACCAAGCCATCTCTCCAGCCCCCAAGAACGCAATTTGAAATGATGGCTTTAAGACATCCTACAGAGTCCTCATATATCACTTTCTTCATTTACAAGTGAGGAAACAGAAGTAGATTAGATAACTTTCCTGAAGTTATCCAGTGACCAAACTGATAGAGGTGTTGACTCCACAGCTCACAGTTTTAACCATAGCATTTCTTAGAGTTCTCCTACTTAGGGAGCACAATATATTTGAACAATGGTCACATTTCAGATATTAAAACTGGAGGACGGTAAGTTTTACAACCATGAAAATATCAACAAGTATAAAATGGAAAGGAAACAAATGAGTCAAATATTAGAGATAATTCCAAAAGGTCACTGACACCAGTGTGGAAAATCACTCAAAAGGGTTAACTAGACAATATCTTAATGTGTTGTAATGGATGTAGCAAAAAAAATCATGATTATCTTAAGATTTGTTATAAGCACTAGTGTAAAAAAAGTACTTATGAATAAATAAAAACACTGCACTGGAAAATTAACCAGACCTCAAGTCTATAAACTCAATAGACATCTATACAGTCAGAATAAGCATTTGGAATAGAAGCTGGAGAGCTTCATATTAAAGTCTACAGCCTCAGTGCTGAATATTTTAGGCACTCATCCACCACCCAGAGTAACAAAAAAAAAAAAAAATCCAGTACAGAACTAGAACTGGAAAAACGATCATCCTCATATCCTCCTCCATAAGGATTTATTAACAGAGGCAACAACATGGTTATAAAAACCAAGGAGAATGCTGTGCACAGAGTATGAAGTCTGTCTGCAGAAATAGTAGAAGAGAAGACACAATGTACAAGTACGACTAAGCCACAGTGGACGAAAGCATGTACCTGGGGCTCATGCGTATTCGACAACTAATTGTGGAGTGATTTGCCCCTGGATTTCACTGCAGAAATCTTTTTCCACACGTTATATATGCTTTTGTGGGAAAAGGCTTGGTGGAAGTCAGAATTGGTCTTCAGGCCTGGCTTTATCACCATCTGTGTAAGCTTAAGGAATGACCCAGCCTCCGCACAGCCATTCCCATGCCTCAGTTGCCTATCAGATGAAGAAGAGGCACTGGAGGATGGCTTAGCTGAGACTGTGGGTGTGACAGTTGTTATGCTGTGTCTGAGGACTTCTGCTATTTTAACTTAGCTCCTGGTGAAATGTGAAAAGAACAAGTGAGTTACATTTGTGGCCGTGGCATAAATACAATGACCATGCAAAGTTAACTGTAGCTAGGAAGGTCTATGAGCCTCCCAAGTGTTCACCAAAGTCTTCTTACTGATGGCAAATTGTCCAAATGTACCCAGCAACACACATTTGAACCTCAAGGGCCATAAAGGGCAGAAAGGGCTTCAGGGCCAGGCAGAGTAACCTTGCTACCTACATGCTTCATTATTGGAGCCTCAGTCCCAACTCCGAATTTGTACCATCAATTTTAAGGATTATGATTAACCTCAATGGAATGGGATATCATCCTCATATCCTCCTCCATAAGGATTTATTAACAGAGGCAACAACATGGTTATAAAAGCCAAGGGACCTGGTAGGGATGTTAACAAGTGACACTTATTACCAGGATACTACGCAGTATCAGGCTTAGTGAGAAATGCCTTATTCGCTAAGTAGCAATGAAGGGAGACTTAAAGACTGGGAAAAACAATCCAGATAAGGGTCTACCTTTCTGGATTTATGGAGACAGACCCCAAAAGTATGTATGCTAAAACTGTATATGTGTGTGCAATACACATGTGTGTGCACATGCATGTGTGTGTGCATTTATTTAAATGTGTGTGTGAAGAATATGCATGCAATCTAGGAAGAAGTATGTGACAAACACCACAAAAAAAAATCAACTCAGGGAAACAAAGATAAAAGTTGGTAAAAGAGCTAAAGCAAGAGGAAAAGTATTTTGATCGAGAGTCAAGTATGTGACTGCTAAGTTATGACCCTTCCCAGGCACGGCAGATGGTGGTCGAAGGTTTCAGATGTGATCCCAAGAACATGCTGACCTACATTCTGGTTTAGTGACTGTCTATGGAAAAATGATGGCAATTTTAAAATATGATAAGGCTGGAGCTTCAAAGCCAATACATTTGTTCATTTTCCATAAGATACGTGTTACATGGCTCTGTTTGCCTCTGAGTGGAGCAGACTCCAAAGGGGAGGAGAGCACCTGGCTCTTGGTGTCCTCACACACATGGCTCAGAGTGGCTGGTTCTTGCATGAGGTCATAGGTAGCACGGCAAGTTGAAGGATGCAGCTTTGTCCTTTGACTTTGCAGTGTTGACAAACCCACGGGGAAAATGTGTCCTGCTGAGACAGGCTACATGTGCAGAGCCTGCCTGTGTTCTGGACTCGTTCATCGTTCAGCTTCTGGTCTTGCTCTTCCTGGCCAGAGGCTATTTCTTCACAGTGTATACACTTTCCAACTCTCTGTTCAAGAACAGCATCTTTGCAGGATTTATTATTTTGTTGTTATACAGAATCATAAACCAAGTGTTTGTTTTCCACCTCTGGAGCCTTCCACCCTATCTGTCACCCTTCCCCTAGGTCATATTTTGTTTTATACCATAATACCATATTGTTCTCTCTCTCTCTCTCTCTCTCTCTCTCTCTCTCTCTCTCTCTCTCTCTCTCTCTCTCTCTGCCTCTTTCCCATCTTAGGTTATCATCTCTTCTGTTGTAACATAGACTTTGATTAATCTTTCTCTCTTTTTTCCTTTTTTTAAATCTTTCTCATTACCATTGCCCAGTAACTATGTCCCCATGTTGTAGAGAGCCGGTATTCATTGAGCAAATGTGCCGCTATAATATTTATCAACAGAGCCCTAAAGGTTTAGATGCCAAAAAAGTAGCAAAAATATATAAGCAGTGCTCTCTCCCACTGTCTCACTCTAGAACAATCCTAGGTGCAAAAACCACCCCAAGACCACAGCAACTAAGCCCAGGAGGACAGAGTTCCCGGTGAGGTCCTAGTTTCACCGGCTTTTTTCAGACCACATGAACCCATTCTGATATTTGTCTCTTTGTTTGATTGGTTCTAACAAACCTGACACTGTCAGGGTGACAAAAGTCAACAGAGTTGAGGTTATATTTACCTTTTCATCAATTAATTTATTTAATAAACATGCAATAATTGTTGAGTGGAGCATGTTAAATGGAGCAGAGATAAGAGCTAACTGCTGACTGGACAGAATAAGACCAGGAAAATAAATATAGATTTCAATATCTGAAGACCACTTGCCCGAATAGCTCCAAAAGAAGAAAAAGAGGAGGGAGGAGGAGGAGGAGGAGGAGAAGGAGGAGGAGAAGATCTATGTAACCAAGTCTTTTTATGTGGTTTTGGCAAAGATCATTAAGGTAGGATACCAGACATCCTCACAGTCCAAATGAAGGTTTACACCACTTACACTAAAATCATTAAAAGAGATTTTAAATTCGTAACTCATCATGGACCTTGAGGTTTTATAAAAGGTTGGGGGGGTGGATAGTATCACAATATAAGAGGGTTGTGAAGGTTGGGGTTTCCCTTACTATTTCATGTGAAAGAGAGAAGTAGAACCAACTGGGAGGGCTATAGGATACCCATTCAGACTCTTTAAAGAAAGGAGCCAGGTTCTGATGTATAAAGAAGTGATCAGTTGGGAGCAGCAGGCAGAGGGGAAGGAAAGGGGTGAATTGGGAATCAGCATTTCTGCAAGGACACCATGAGAATAGAGAGGAGTCCCAAAGTATGTTCTGTCAGAAAGAAAATCAATACAGACAGTTTAAGGTAAAAGTGAACTTACAAGCTTGGTTGAAGTGACTATAAGAGAAGAGGCATTGATGTTCCAAATGATGTAAACATGTATCCCCCCCCCAAAGAAACCCAGTGAGTGCCACCGAATCTCAGCGGTGTCATGCAAACCCCCTTTCAATAGTACCCTCTCTATTCGTAATCATAAAATGGTCAGAGCTTCAGCTAGTAAGGAGTGAAGAGGTGCGAAGTAAGTTCAGAAGGGTGGTGGTCTTCAGTATTTTGAGCAGAACCAAGGCAAGGCAGATTGATGCTTTGGGTATGGAGGAACTTGTAGATTTGATCGGTACACTAGCCTGAATTGTTACACAGATAGCAACTGCAGACTTTGTAAGTAGAAACTTGTACATGAAAGATTTACTCCAAGGTGAGGACCAGGGAGGGAGGGAGACTGCTGCTGGGGGATGCTCTCACCACAGAGCTACAGCATCTGGAGAATTCGGTGAAGAGTTTCTATTGTATGAAGAGGAAATGAGGCTGTGGAGGACCTACTGTTGCCAGGTGAGATAAAAGAGTGGTATGATGCCACTTACATGTGATTGTGCATGTCTGAAGTCCACAGGGTTTAGGAGAGAGGGGTAAGAAGAT